>NW_017728886.1:266730666-266732159 GCF_001723895.1 Crocodylus porosus | reverse complement strand
CTTTGGGCGGGGGGCTGGACTCGATGATCTCCCGAGGTCCCTTCCAGCCCTAATGTCTATGAAATCTATGAAATTGGTTTTTTTATTTCTTTTCCTTCCTCTTCTCTCTTTTCCTTTGTGTTGTTTGTGCGCTTTTGAAAATGACAACTGCACCGTTTTGCTGTGAGCTGGAAAAGAACAAAATTAAAAAGAGAAAACAAAAGTGCGGTAGATGATAAAGCACTCAGGAAATGCTATGCTAGCAGCCTGACCACTATGAAGTGTTGTGCTTGCTCTGAACCGCATTAGGAAAGCATTCCGTTGGGATCAGTTACCAGGGCAGAGAAGCTCTAAAGTGCTTCAAAAATAGAAAAGATGTGGAGAAACAATGCGAGGTACAGAACGAGATGAAACAAAACAAACCTGAACTCAGCTTTGCAATGAAGGATTGCTTTTTAGCAATCATGGGCTTCCTGTAGCTCTGTGAAAGAAATATAGGGGGGGTTGTCTATAAGATTTTCAATGCTTTTAGTCATCGGTGGGCAGAGGAATGAGAACTTGCTACTTCAGTCCTGTCTATAAGGCAGAATTAAGTCTTTTGTAACTGAGGAAATTATTTTGCAGTGTTCGAAGCACAGGCAGTGCAGTGTGTTCATGTTGGCTAGCCTGAAGCATATTAAAGACACTTGCACTTCAGCAGTCATTTCCAGGGGAGAGTTTGAGGCTAGGGACAGACATTACACACAAACTGGTTTGAGTGATCAGAAACTGGTTTAAACCTGTAACAGAACAGAAGTTCAATGCACACAAACCAGTTTGAAAATGGCTGAAACCGGTTTGAGATAAACTTGGTTGAATGCAGTATCAGGCTTCACTGATTTGGGTCAAACTGGTTTATGCAATGTCTGTCCCAGACCTCTTAGTTTAAGTTAAATCAGACTCCCCCAGCATCCTGGCATGCTGTCTGGGCAGGGCGCTCTGCTCCAGAGAGCTGGGCTGGTCACTCCCCTCTGGTCCTCGGCTGCAGGCCTGGCAGAGATTGCATATATAGCACTGTTTGCCTGGCTTCCTCCTGCTCCTCCCCCATCCCCACCTCACCCTTTACCACTCCCTGCTCAAGCAGGGATCCCCTCCCCGCCTCCCCTCTGCCTTACACAGACACCTCTCAGCATTAGCTAGCAGACCACATGCTGGACACTGTCCATGCCGTAGGAGACAGGACAAAAGCAGACAGAACTGTGTTGGCTTAGAGCTCTTGCTAATCAACAGGTAGCTGGTAATGTCTCTCCATTGCTTTCTTGGAAAAGCTGTTTAAGAAGAGCTTGAACTAATGGAGAGAGGCTGTTCTTTTCTTGATGCGCTGATAACACTGAGTTAGGGATGATAAACACTATGCTATCAACTCCCTGCTGGGCTGCTGTGGGGGGACACCCCTCCCTAATCACACCATCCTGCGGGGGCCTGGCCATGCCTCCCTCTGTTCAGCACTATAAAAGGGAAGGGAGGGCTGCTTT
>NW_017728886.1:266716589-266730566 GCF_001723895.1 Crocodylus porosus | reverse complement strand
TTATGCAATGTCTGTCCCAGACCTCTTAGTTTAAGTTAAATCAGACTCCCCCAGCATCCTGGCATGCTGTCTGGGCAGGGCGCTCTGCTCCAGAGAGCTGGGCTGGTCACTCCCCTCTGGTCCTCGGCTGCAGGCCTGGCAGAGATTGCATATATAGCACTGTTTGCCTGGCTTCCTCCTGCTCCTCCCCCATCCCCACCTCACCCTTTACCACTCCCTGCTCAAGCAGGGATCCCCTCCCCGCCTCCCCTCTGCCTTACACAGACACCTCTCAGCATTAGCTAGCAGACCACATGCTGGACACTGTCCATGCCGTAGGAGACAGGACAAAAGCAGACAGAACTGTGTTGGCTTAGAGCTCTTGCTAATCAACAGGTAGCTGGTAATGTCCCTCCATTGCTTTCTTGGAAAAGCTGTTTAAGAAGAGCTTGAACTAATGGAGAGAGGCTGTTCTTTTCTTGATGCGCTGATAGCACTGAGTTAGGGATGATAAACACTATGCTATCAACTCCCTGCTGGGCTGCTGTGGGGGGACACCCCTCCCTAATCACACCATCCTGCGGGGGCTTGGCCATGCCTCCCTCTGTTCAGCACTATAAAAGGGAAGGGAGGGCTGCTTTGCTGCCCCCAGGCTTCTAGCCTGAGCCACTGCAGGCATGTGCCAGCATTTCTTCAGTCCAGCAGGGATGTCTGTGGGTCTACAAACTGGTTTAGCCTAGCCAGGTTAGACTGACCTGCAAAGATTGAATCAATTCAGGCTCAGCTTTTTGAATGTCTGTCCCTAGCCTAAAGGTATGATAGGATATCGGGACTGTGGGAGAAGGCATCAGACACCCACAGACCCTTACTCTAGGCCTTTGTAAAAAGACTCTGACGGTAAAGCTGAAAAAAAAAATAGCTGAAACTTTTCTAACAACAGTTGGCATTTTGATTAAACACATATTTTACAAAAAAAAAATCCATTTTTTTTCCATTGAGAAACACCAACAAACCCAAATCTGAATGTTTTGACAAAATTCCCTAAAATTACTATGTAGCATTTTCACACCCAAAGCTAACATTTTATTTTTGTAAAATGACCACAGGAAAAAAAAAATCTATATCCTGCCCTATTCTAATGACTACATTTCAATATAACCCCTACTTCTCCAAGGCCTGTCACCTTGTGGTAGAGAGGCTTGCATGTTCTAATGATCCCGAGAGCGATGACATCTGGTCATTGTGGTTTGCCACGCCACTGAACCTGGCCACCAACCGCCAAGCTTGTGTGGACCCGACTGCGTGCTAGAGTCCCCACGTTAAACATGCCACGCACAGGCTTCCATCATCCTCAGTAACCCCAAGCTGGAGTGAAAATGCTGAAGGCACTGGTGTATCAATATTGTAGCGGCCCAAAAACAGAAATGAACCTGATAGTGCTGCATGCTACATAAACCGTCTTGAGGAGATCAGAAAGATACCTGCTACTTTCCCCCTTTAATCTTTGCTAGCAACAGGCAGATGGGTCTGATCCAAGACCCTTTGAAGATAAATGAAATTATATATGCACAATCATGGTGATTTTTATCCCATTTGATCACACTGATATACTGAGAGAGGTGTCATGTCAGAAGGAAGGAACTCTACTACTGCTGCTGCTATTCGTTTTTCATCTGTTGATTGTCATTAATGCCATTGTCTTTTCAACCATCTTACCCCACTTCTGGCTACATCCCAGCAAGCCTAGCTTGGAGCTCCAGTGGAAGAGTTGATCATTATCTTTAAAATGTCCGTTATTGTTATCATCACCTGCACCACCCAGAAGCTCTAGTTATGGACCAGGAGTTGACTGTGTTTGGGGTTGCACAAATACTGGTCAAACAGACAGTAAATGCAAAGAATTGGATACCTTAGGAAGATCTCACTGTGAAATGCCCAACTCTCACAGAAACCATAGTTAGAGAGGTGGTGCTCAGAGGTTCAGCTCGATAACCACATTTGATCTGTAAAGCGTTCCTGTCTTTTCATGACAGGTGCCATATGTTACAGATAATAAAGAACCACTGTGTTGCCCCTAATGCCAGGGGATACCTGTGTTCATTGGCTAAATCCATCCCTAGAAGGAGCAATTAGAACAATCTCAGCACTCCTTCCCCTCAGTTCAGTTCCAAAGAGCCCATCATTTCCTACCAGCAAGCTGGTGTATGCAATTACTTCCAGTGTAAACTCAGTGAAATGGAGCAATGTTTGTAAGGGCTGCTCCAGCAAGGGGCTCTCACTGACCTCGCTAAGGAAATGCTATAGTCCTGCAGCACCAATCTTTCCATTGAGCTCTGCTTATTTTCAAGTGCATTGTCACAGCCAGTAACACTTCCTCTCCCCTTGTATTTCTACTTGCAATGTTATCATAGCAAAGGAATGGGGCAGTGCCAGGGAAGGAGTACTTCTGCAGCTATTCTGCCTTCCTTTCCCCTGCCACTAGCACCTGGGCAGTCTGCAACAAAACTGTTGCTAAACTTTTATTGTGGTAGGACTAAATACAGAATAAAAAAATCAGGCCCTGTTGTGCTAGAGGGGCTGTAGAAAACAATCCCCCCAAAATAGTCACACTACAATCTAGCCTTGGCTAAAATGGGCTGAAGCAGCTGGGCAAAGCAGAGGACTGGGATGCCGGAGCTAGGGAGAAGAATGAAGAGTAAAGCAAGGGAATTGGGTGCTTCAGAGCCTAAGATTTAGGCTCCTGGCTCCCTGAGTCAAGGGCCCAGGTTTCCTATACAAAGCACAGGGAGAGTTAGGGGTCTCCGAATGGGAGCCCTACAGCCAGCACGCAGCTGTCTAGTGCTGCCAATAGGACGTTGGAGGTGGAGGGAAGGTGCATCCTACATCCTGCCATCCCTGGGGGCTTGAGCAGCTAGCTCCTGGCTGCAGGGAAACACCTGTGTTGGATGGAGAATCACATCCCAGAACACTCCTGTGAAAATGAGGTACCTAAAGACATGTCTACGTTGTGGCAGCAGAGAGAAAGGGAGAGAGAGTTAATGCATTTGCAGCTGTGGCACTACAGCACTCAAGTTGGAATGGAAAAAGGAGGGTCCTAGGACCTCCCCCCCCGCTTTCTCCCAAGATGAAGGCCTTCATTATTCACCTAAAGAAGCTTACTTCCTTCCACTCCCCTGTCCTGGCACTGCTTCACCATGGGGGTGGACAGTGGCCACCACCCAGAGCTAGCTCTAGCATTGTGATTAGGTCCCTCTCCTAGGAAGGTGGCATATGCCCCTTTCCTCAAGCAGAGAAGGACTTGGGACCTGTTTTCTTCCACAGCCTGGGGAAACGGTCTACCGTGAGAAAGTAAGCACCGCCACTGACCAAGTTCTTGAATGACAGTGGCTGCAGATGGGTTTCGGTACAGCCCAGTCCAATGGGCCATTTTTGGCTTGCTCTGAGCATCCCTCCCAGATGAGTCCCCTTGGCTGGGAAGCCATAGGTAGTGCGTAGTTCTGATGGCGGCAGGTCGTGCTGCTTTTGACATGCGCAGAAGCAGAGTGGGAGGGCCCTAGAGAAATTTTCTGGATAAATCTGAGGTATCTACAGGGACTTTTGGTATCTACAGATTTAAGTGGGATTTGGGGATCACACTCTGGGGCTTCTCTGTAGGTCCCACTTCAGACAACTGAGTCCTTTCAGTGCATCTGACCCTGGGACTCTCGTTGCCTCAGTGTCCCCTCTATAACATGGGACTAGAAGTACATCTCAGAAGGAGGGCAGGCTACCTCTGGACACATGCTGGCCCAGCTGGCCTAGGTATAAATGGTCACTTGCGCTGGGCTGTTAAATGTAGCTGGATGTGATGCCAGTCACATGGTTTCTACACGTGCTTTGTTGGCTATAGGAGCGGGTGTGCCTTGGCTGCACTAGCCCTATAGGCCACTCACAATGGGAAGACTTTGGTCCTCAAAGGAATATTATGAGGGGGGATTGATAAGTCCTGGGGATCTCAGGGGAGAAGAGAATGGGAGTCATCAAAGTTCTTTGCATAGCCACTTCTGGGAAAATACCCAAGCACTCGGTTAACCGTGTTGGCATCATTTTCCTGCACGATCATATTTGTTTCAGGAACTGAAGAATTAACTTGTCTTTCCCAGGTATTTTTAGAAAAAAAGTGTAATTTTTACAAAAAATGTATTGGAAGACCAACCATTAAAGAAGGTGCTGTCACTGAAGAAAACCCCAACAAGCAAGCAGCTTCCTTTGTACGTGTAGCAAGCTCTGAGCGGCCATTAGGCTTGCATCAGGGATAACTTGACAAGGTTTTTTTGGTCTGTTTTCCCTGAAAGCATTGCATCAGTTGTATTACTTGTTTCAGACATTGCATGATATGACTAGGATGCTTCAGCATTGCATTTGTTTCTTGTATTCCTCCTAAACCTAATTAACCTGGGAGGCTGCTGTGAAAAAAATATATGGCCATTTCTCTTGCAACTTCCTACTTCGTACGTTGCAACAAGAAACCTCTGTATATAAAAAAGCAGCTGCCGTGTAATATAATCCAATTCTATTCAATAATCCTTAATTTTCTGGGAGAAAGGTCTAATTGCATTGAACTACAGCCTGCAGATTTATTAACAGCATGGAACATCTTTTCTTTTTTTTTTCTTTCTTTTTCTACATTCAAGCTAAATCTGGTTACAAGAGACTTGAAATCTACTCAATTAAAAGTGGCTTCATGTCTTACGCTTGTTCCTGAGTCTCCCTGACAGTTTCTGTGATTTAACTACTGGCATTTATCTCTCTTCAAACTGCTTTTCCCCCCACCTCTGCTGTTGCTGTATGGAAGGAAGAAGCAAAAGAAGAAAGGGGCTGTACAGATGAAATAGTCAGTAAGGCCTGCTCTAAGTTACGGCAGCTATGAAATCCCACCTCCGATCAACTCTCTTGACCCAGAGAGGCAGAGTGCAGGACACTGTGGCCACCCACTTTCCCCCCAGCATGGACTTTATCCTAATAATTTTGACCCAGAAGCAAACACGCTGCATCAGGAGGATTTCCAGGTGTGGGAAAGATGCTGGAGAGCTCTGTCCCTTTATGGCAGCACAAAGGGAGAAGACAACAGCTGAGGATAGGAGCTCCTAAATCCCTATGTTCATGAGTCGGGGGCTCTCTTTGGTTGCTGGGCTCTCCAGCATGCACCACAGTGTTAGCTCCACATAAATAATGCATCCAAAACACCAGGATGGGAACACTGGGGATTGAGCTAGCAATGGCAGTCGGTTCTTCCCCCTGCCTTTCTCCTCGCCTTGGCTAGGAGAGTATCTTGAGGACTTGCAAAGAGCAGCTGGTGTTTTTCTAAGCCTCGGGGAAGCTCTGAATGTCAGAACGGTGGCACGAGCCCACGGCAAGATCTCTTGTGACGCACTCGCAAGGGCAGAAAGCAGAGCCAGCTTCTCTGAACTCATTCAGCAAATGTTAAATGTGCTTTGATGTACATGCCCAGACACCAGGCGCTGACAGTGCAGTCCCAGCCAGCTTCCCCATCACCAAGGGACTCTGCGTCCTTTGGAAGCTGGAGAAACCTCGTCAGGAGAAATTCCTGGGCCAGAGTGTCCCACGGACAAATCGCCTGTGCCTATGCTCCTGTCTGGACTCAGTGAATAAATAATTGCTCAGAGGTTGCTTATCCCGGTACAAGTAATAGGACATGTGTGATAGGGCGGACAATCTGAATCTTTACAGGAGACCTCCTTAAAAGCTGGCGGTGCAGCTCTCATCTGACCCCAGTAGTTTTTGCTGCCCAAGTGCAGGGGGGCTGGACCCAGTGATCTGTGAGGTCACTTCCAGGCCCTAACATCTATGAAACTATAAATTATAAAGCTGAGGCTCCTGGAATTGGCCCTGCTATTCTGTGCTGTGCCTTTGGTGTAGGAAGGGGAATAGAAGTAAAGAGCCCAAACCACCTAGGTTAGGCTGAGTCCTTGCTGAGCTGGAACTTGTTGTCTATGACTAAGGACTTTGTTAGTGATCCTCCAACTCGGGGTTTTTCCTGCATGATTAGCTTTGGTGTAGATGTGTTCCCTGTCTCCAGCGTTATTCTTTCATGCTTTTGAACAAGCTCTCCTTGCTTGCAGCGTGCAAGTGCAGTCCGGATAGTTTCCAAGGCTCTCTCCCTATACCCACAGGAGCACCTGGCTCATGCAAGCATATTGCACATAAACAAACCATCCGTAATTTACCCACTGGAGGGTCACGGCGTGTAGAGGGTACAAAACAAAGTAGGACAAGAAGATAGAAGAGCATAAAGGGGGAGGTAAGAAAGAAAAATTACAGTTTTAAGGCCAGCAACTTCAACTCAGCCTCAGTAGACTTTAGGCAATGTTGAGGGTTTGGCCCAGTTCCAATGAAGGTCAACGGAGGTCGTCTTACTCATGTCAGATGCTGATGGATTGGGCGTTGTGTTCAATGTAGTTGTGTTCAATGCATATCTAATGTATAGATGAGTGCAAAAGTCCTAACTGGAGCAGAAGTAGGTACACTTTTCCCGCAGCCAAGGTATCACCCATCTGATGATAAAAGCAATAGGAAACTTGGGCTCTGTGGCAACACAGGAAACTCACTGTGCTTTGATGCTCATGGAGCAAGTGTTACTGTTAGGAGATATTCCAGTACTTGCCAAAAAGAAATCGTCTGTGATGGAACAGAACAGCATGTAGGGATTCAACTCTCTGCCCTGCTGCATCTTCTGTTGAGAGAAATAAAAGAACAGTCAACTGTGTGTTGCCAACCAATCAGCTATGCCAATTAGTATCTTTAATTGGTCATCTCATGTTTTCCCACCAAGATGAGCATGTTTCTTCCCAGATTCCTTTTAAAAAATGGCTCATGCCTCAAATTTGCAAAGGAGACGTGGATTTAGGGTATAATTTCAGTTAACGGAGAAGCTGGACAATATACGACTACTCGATTTTTCTCTTCTGAGCTGTGTATTGGAGCTGCCTTGTTAGGTTAAATGCAAAAAAAGGCAGAGCTGAGCAGGGGACCAAAAGCTCTATTTTGCAGTAGCTTTCACAGAACTGCAGTTGGTTTGCATATGATTTTACAGGGTTGTGTTTGTGAAGCATGCATGTGTTACACTCTGTTTTCAGTTGGTGAAGGCACTAGGTGGACGTAAATGGAAACCCAGGTCCAAGTCCCTGCTGATGACAATTCAGAAAGTCTAGCTGCCTCATTTCCCCAGCTACCCCATTCTCCAGGCAGCCCCTCTCCAATTATCAGCAAAAACCTTTGCTGAGGAAAGTCATTTGGAAATCACCAGGTCACTGCAAAATGCAGGAAAAAGTGTCTACTCCATTGACAGTTTTTGGCAAGACATCACAGAAGAGGGGTCTTTGCAGTAAGAAAGTGAATACTCTGTTTGTGTCACTGCCAAAATATACTTGTCATAGGGTTTCTTCACTATCCAGCAAACTTATTGTAATGCCCAACACAACCTAGCCCCTGAACTCCCGGATTAGCTGATGCTTTAGTGCCAAGGTGCCTTAGTGTCTGCTATGCTAATTACTGGTTCAATCAGTCTCAAGTAGGAGGTAGCTTTCCTCAAGCCTTTAGAGAGCTCTGAATGACAAAAATAATGTAGTGGCCCATGGGTAGATGGCTTGTGATTTGCTAACAAGGGGAAGAGGAATTACCAAACAGCAAGATCCTCCTTGAACTACAAAACAGATGTTAAACCTGTGTAAATGTACAAGAACAGACACTGGGAGCTGAGTTTGCAGTCACAATGGGCTCTCTCATCACTAGAGGTACTTTATGTCCTTTCAGCAGAGACAAGCCTAGTCAGGAGAAATACCCAGGCCCAAAAGTGCCACAGACAAAATCCCAAGAATACATTCCGATGCTTTGCTTTCAAGAGTAAATAATTGCTCAAGCTGTGGAGGCTGCAATTCTTTGCACAAGCCAGAGAACATGGAAAAAGGCAGACAAAAATCCAGCCTTACAGAATTTATTTGTTGCATAGCATTATGAATAAAACAGATCTGCAGCTCTACTGTCTATACACATTCATCCATATCACCCTTTCAATAATGCGCTGTATTAGACACTAGGAATCAGGACTTACGGTAGAGGTGATATCTTTTACTAGAACAACTAGATTTTTCAAATTTCTTTTGCAAAAATCTAGTTGATCTAATAAAAAATATCACCTCTACCATGAGTCCTGAGTCCTGTTGTCTCTAGCCCAATATGGCTACAACCTGTGTAACCTATATTAGGCATTGGTATTTTCACCCCTAAGACCAGGGCCCCATTGAGTTAGGTGCTGTACAAACGTGTGGCAGAGACAGTGCCTACCCCAAAGAGTCTAACTAGGTAAAAGAGGCAAAGGATCACTAGCAACCTCATTTCAGCTAGGGAGACCAAGGCCCTGGTATTTAGTGTCAGTGCTCAAATGTGGGTCACCAACCAATTAGGGGAATCAAGACTACTAGACAGGTGTACAAGCAGCTTGAAGAGGGGAAGTTGACTCCAGGGATGAGCCAGGTCAGGAAAGCAGGAGATCAAACACAGAGCAAAGTCTACAAGAGCGTCAAGTGAGTGAACCAGGAGGTCAGGAAGCAGGCACCATCTAACGTCAGGAGAAGCCCTCTTGCCCAGATGCTTCCTGTTCCTCTCCCTTGTCTTATATAGGGAGGAGTAAAGTGTCAGGTGACCAGAGACAGCCACTCAGGTGTCAGGGAGTGGGCAGAGTCTCCTTATCAGGGCTTGATCCACCTTTGGAAACAGCAGCAGGGAGCTGGGCTGGAGTACATGCTGCATTGGTGAGGCCAAGGCCTGGGGCACAGGGTTGTAGGCCTGACATTTAAGCATCTACCTTCTGTCTGGGCTGTTGAAATCAATGAGATTTAAGTACCACTATTTTTATGGAGCTGCCCCAGAAAGACTGAGCAGTAGGAAGGAATGAGCTACACCTGGGAAATGAATTCCCATTTCCCAAATGCTGAATCACAAGACACTCCCTTTTGCTCATCAGGAAGACATGTGCGCTTGCCCAGGGACATGGAACAATAGAAATGCCCGCTTGGTTCTTATATAAAGAAGTATGGCCCTATCTGGAGAGCACAACAATAATCCCGGTCTTGATACCACAGAGATGTGGATTTCATTGGCAAATCCAGATCCAAATGAAACACTTTTAAATGAGACGCTAATCTGCACTGGTTGCGATTCTGAGCACAAACATGCAGCTAAAAAACAGGCCAAACTGCTAACATCTTGGATAGGCTCATGAAAAGGCCCCTCTACCATGGGGCAAGGAACCCCCTGCCAAAACCCAGTGGATCAGCAAGATGTTTCCCCATTCAACTCACATCACCTCTGCCTTCATGTCATATATCAGCCATAGAGCCTGTCCCCAAGTTTGGCCGCAGCCAGGGGAGGCGACCACACTGCCCACTCAGAACAAGACGGGGATGACTGGCTTCGTGCTGAGAGTATTAGTGAATCGACCACCCAAGTGGTCTCCCTATCTCCTCCACTCCACTAGGCAACAGGAAGGGGGTAAAATAGAAACTAGTACCAGAGATTCAGTGCCGCGGTGTAGTACCCCCACAATGAATCTGAAATGGTTGGAAAAGCGATAGGAGACCTCAAGACTCAAGCAGAGCACCGCAGCCTGTTTAACAGGACATGGCCCAGGGGACACAAGCTGCAGATGAGGCTGGGGCGCAGAGACATTTCTGAATAGGTCCATTGAATCAAGAACATTTGAACTTCTGGAGGTGAGATTTCAGTTCAAACCAAACATCAATTTAGTTTTAAAAAAGTGGGAGGGCAGGGATGATGCTGGAGGGACCAGAAACCCAAGGAAACATTTCATTCAGCCCCGAGACTGAAAGATTTGGACAAGATCATTACAAGATCAGTGATGGTGCTGCTCACTGAGGGTACACAATGCATGGCTGCATCAGGATGCTACAAGAGGTAGCCTGCTGTAACTCAGGGACTCAGCCCAGGGCAGTGGCAGCAGCATTTCTATTCAGGCAGCAGTAATTTAATCAATTGACTTCGTATCTCGTTATAATCTATTGATTCTTTCTAAACTCTTAATTCCCCCGGTGTTAACAACCTTCTCTCCTGTTTAATGATGCTCTACTAATCAAGGCATACTTTCTTCTGCAATTCAGGTGTGTGTTAGCTGCATCTGGTAATGTAGGTTACATTAAACAGCCCTGAAAACTCTAGCTAAAAACATTATCTCAGCTGTGAAGATGTTAATTCAGGTGAGCGTTAACACAGAAGCAACGTTCAGTGAAGTACTGGATGCTGCCAAGATGCGCAAGAAGACTAGGTTTAGTTTTCTGCATCTGAAAGAGAGATGCATATTTAGTTCTAATGACTAGAGGATGAATGAAACAACATCTTTTGATTATTTTTTGTCGAGCTGGTTGTGTTTTTATACATAATATATGATACAGCACATTTTTGCACATTCCAATAAAAGTAGATTTATTTTCACTTCAATCTTAGACTGAATAATATAGCCCTGAGCCCCTAACACATTAGGAAAGTTCGTAATTTTTTTTAGCTGGAGGAAAGTGTGTGCTGTGTTAGTGTGAAGATGCACCACACCATTTGAACCGCCCCCCCCCCCTTTCCAAAATCCTAGATCTGCCCATGGACTAACTGCTACCTGTTCTACTTTCTGAGGCACTGGTATAATCCTCTCCCACCCCCAATTACGAGTTGTGTGTAATAATCATAGCATCATAGAGAAGCTGGGTTGGAAAGGACCTCCAGAGGTCATGTAGTCCAACCCCCTGCCTGAGGCAGGGTCACCTTATCCAAGCCATCCCACACAAACCACAATCCAATCTCTACACAAGACTGCTGTCAACCCTGACACAACATAGACCTAACACCTGAACTGCCACAAATAAAGCAAGGGATCCACAGCAGCCGGCATCCTGCTTCTATGAAATGTTATAAAGTTATGCTCAGGAGATCCCAGATAGAGAGCCATGCCCCCTGCTACAGAGGAAGGCAAACTCTCCCCCCACCCCACAGTCCATACCAATCCTTCCTGACCCCAAATGTGGCATCGGTCTACCTGGAGTGGAAAGGCAAGACCCTTTAGCCAAGAACCTCCAGCTTTGGTCCCAGCAGGAGCATTGGCACATCTCTGTCACCATCCCCAGCCTTGGCTGCAGCCAAATGCCTCTGGGAAGCCTTAAAAACAACCTGACGTGACGAATGGGCCTGTCCACCCAAAGTAGGACTTAGCTGTATCTTAGGTAGGGTAGGGCACACAAGCTTCCCTTTCCAAACCTGGAAGGCATTGCAAGTGAGTCTAGTAAGTAGGATTAAAAGAAAATTCTTATCAGTGGTCTTTGAGAGATCCCACGACATTTCTTTCTAGGTTCAGCCAGTGTGCAGAAGGATTTCCTTTCTTGTCTGAGTCTAGTTTAGTCATTTTAGTTTATTCATTAGGCTTAACGGGCAGTGATCACTTGTTCGATGTCTAGTCGGCAGCCGCTCTCAAGTGGAGTGCCCCAGGGTTTGGTTCTGGGGCCAGTTTTGTTCAATGTCTTCATTAACAATCTGGAAGATGGCACAGAGTGCACCTTCAGCAAGTTCACAGATGGCACCAAGCTGGGGGGAGTCATAGACAAGCTGGAGGACAGGGCTAGGAGTCAGAGAGATCTGGACAAATTGGAGGATTGTGCCACAGGAGATCTCATGAGGTTCAACAAGGACAAGAGCAAAGTCCTGCACTTAGGAGGAAGCAACCCCATGTACCGGGACAGGCTGGCTGGGCAGCAGCTCTGCAGAAAAGGACCTGGGGGTGACAGGGGACAATAAGCTGGGTGCCAAGAAAGCTACTGGCATCCTGGGCTGCATCGGTAGGAGCATTGCCAGCAGAACGAGGGAAACAATTCTTCCCCTTTATTCAGCACCGATGAGGAGGCCACATCTGGAGTCCTGTGTCCAGCTGTGGGCCCCACTACAGAAAAGATGTGGATAAATTGGAGAGAGTCCAGCAGAGAGGAATGAAAATGGTTGTGGGGCTGGGAGACAGGACTTGTGAGGAGAGGCTGAGAGAGCTGTGTTGGTTTAGTCTGGAGAAGAGAAGACCGAGGGGGGATTGAATAGCAGCCTTCACCTCCCTGCCGGGGGGCTGCAAGGAGGATGGAGCTGGGCTGGTCTCAGTGGGGGCAGATGCCAGGATAAGGAGCAGTGGGCTCAAGCTGCAGCAAGGGAAGTAAAAGTTAGATATTAGGAAAAACTCTCTCACCAGGAGGTTACTAAAGCACTGGAACGGGTTACCCAGAGAGGCGGTGCACTCTCCATCCTTGGAAGTTTAAGACCTGGCTAGACAAAGCCTTGGCTGGGATGATGTAGCTGGGGCTGGTCCAGCTTGGAGCAGGAGGTTGGACTAGATGTGACCTCCTGAGGTCCCTTCACACCCTCATTTTCTGTGATTCTATGATTTAATTCCAAGTCTAAACACTAGTTTGGGGACTGAAGTCTGTGTCCCGTCTTGCTCCTGTCATGTGGGGCACAGAGGGAAGGAGACTGCCCCAGTCTCCCTGCTGCCAATACTTCGGGCCTACAGGAGCCCCCCCTCCACCATGGGGTCCATATAGGTCTCTCCCTCCATTCCTCTCCCTCCCTCTTACTTCTGTGTCCTGACAGTGGGAAGGGCTGGTTAGGAGAAGGGAATAGAAGTAGTTCTCCCTAGTCCACTATTTCTAGTAGAGTCAGGTCTGGATCCCAGTGAATAATAAACTTGACAGGAATGTTATTAGGGCAGCTCAGAGGATCTTTCCAGTCACACCCCCTGCCCCTTTCACCCTATATCCCCATCAAAGACAATCCACATAGGCAATGTGATATCCAGCCAGCAGATCGCAAGTGCCACGTGCTCCTGTACACCACGGGTGTTATACAGAAGCTTCCTCTTGCATCAGCTCAATATGTAAATGCCTTTTATAATCAGTGCGGCAATGTCCCAGCTTTCTCTGCTGCAAAGCTGAAAACTGTTTCTTATCTCCACTCCCTATGATACTTATCTACAAAGTTAGAGCTTGTTTCCCAAGGCAGGGAGGGAAAAATAATAATAATAACCTAAGAGTTTTCTCAGCAGGAATAAATGCATTTTTACCCATCATTAAACTTACTTTGGGTTTGACCCTTGCCTGGGACAGTTGATAAATAATGGAAGAAAAAGGCAAATGGCTGTTTATATATTTATTTGTTGGTGTTTACTTTCCAGTTACCTGGAGGGAAAGAGTTGTAAAAAGCTCCGGTGAAGAGGGGGGGAAAAATACCCACTACTTCAGAGCCCAGAAAAAAAACTAACACAGCTCCCCTGGGTGGTCTCATTCCTCTTGCCATACTAATAATCCTCCTTCAAACCAGCAATAAAGTAGACACCTAGGAGACAGCATTCAATATTTAATATGCCCCGAGAGCAGCAATTGGAGCAGGGACATCAGACCTGTTAATATAATCAGCTGGGGTGTTCAAATGCAGAACAGCGCCATGCAGTATTTATAATGCATTTAGAGGCAGCAAATTGGAGCCAGCCTAGCCCTTTTGTATCAGCTGATGTTTGCGTGATCATTACAACTAGCCTACAATTAGTAGGCTGGTGGTTTTTTCCCCAAGCAGACTGGGGCTCTTTATTGTTGCCGCTCATGTTAAATTCCACCAAAGTTTTTTTTTTCCAAGGGGAAGTTTTATGTGGGGCCTCCCAGCTGAACGTATAAACACATTTGATGAATAAGTAAAAAGCCAAACTTTCTTCTCCTACAGGACCTTCATCAGAGAGCTCCAAAGCCCCATGCTGGTAGTAACGCACTGTACCCCTGAACTCATCTCCTTAAGGAATAGAAGGAAAAACATGATAAAAATACATAATTAAATAAATAAAGCCTAGGTAGGTGTGTTAGCATCACTGATAGAACCCAGCCGCACGCGCGCGCGCACACACACACACACACGTGT
>NW_017728886.1:266706273-266716489 GCF_001723895.1 Crocodylus porosus | reverse complement strand
TTTTGAGAAGTGCAAATTGACTCACAAATGCAAGTTTTGCAAAATGTGTGTAGCTTTAAGCAAATGGTTTTGTCTGGAAAAGGAGGAAAATATGAGTTGAAATGTTTCAATTTGAAAACAAAGGTTTTGTCTTGAAATGGAAAAAAAAAAGAGAAAAGGATGCAATAAAGTGTTTTGAGGTCCAACAGAAGGATTGAGTCCTACCCAAAATATTGAAATATTTTTTCTTTTGTTTCACCCCAAATGATTTGTGCGTTTGATTTTCCAGTTTGGTTAACCCTCCCCACCTCCCCAAATCCATTATTATTACACTCTGATGACATGCTCGGTGTTACATGTCAGACTGGTGGCAGATCTGAGGACAAATGCAATAGCTGACATTCTTCCAATCTTTGCTTTTGGCCCCCCAAGTATCCATGAAGTGTGATGGCTTAGACCAGTGGTGCTCAGCCTGCAGGAAACAGGCCAGGTGCAACCTGTGTGAACACCTTACTACATTTAGAGCAAGGTGGGCAAAATGCAGCCCGCCAAGCCATTCTACCTGGTCCGCGGGGCCCCTAAAAAATTTAGAAAATTAATATTAATCTCTTCTGGGCTGCCTGTCATGCAGCCCTCGATGGCTTGCCAAAACTCAGTAAGCGGTCCCCCACCCAAAAGAATTGCCCACCCTTGAGTTACTGTTGAGACTATTTAGCTTGCAAACTTTGGAGGTAGGGGCTGATCTATTAGGTATTTACTATGGCTAGCCTAGGCCTCTGTGGTACTGAGAGATGTGGGTGACAAAGAGAGAGAGACTGCAAGCACTTGGGAGACTAGGTGAAAAAGCAAAGGGAACTTGCTAAATTGGGGAACCTGGTGTTACACTTAGGGAAGATAAAGCAAATGCACACATGCAGAATGCAAGGGAGCGATACTGGATAATGGTCATAACCAAGGGAAAAGGCTAAGCTGTGCCCCAAATAGCTCCCAGTACAAGTAGATAAAGTGGGGAGGGGGAAGCAGAGGGGAAATGATTTGCGAAGCAAACAGAAACCCAATTTTTTGAGACACAGTTTGGTTATGAGACCAGGCCAGGCTGTGGTCTCCTGAGAACAGAAGCCCAGTTTCTTGAGGTACAGTCTCGTTACTGAAGCATGCTGTTCTCTGGTCCTTTTGTACTAAAATGTCCATTGCCATTTGTACTAAAATCCAGCACAATGCAGCATGACAAGCAACCCAACTTTTGACTGCATATTTAAGTGGAGCCTTTTGACATTGACTCATCACTCGTGCTGATTCCTTGTTACTGGATCTGAGCTATTGATCTCTTCTTGAACAACACGTTGAGCCGCCTCTCATTGTTTGCCATGCAGAGTGGAAGCGTGGATCATTTCAAAGGCGCCATCTCCAGCCCTGATGATAGCCGCCGCAGGGCACAGAAGCAAAACCCTTTTGAATTAAAATCGGGAACTGCGGTATTAACAAGCATGTGATTACAGTACAAATTGCTCTGAATAATTCAAAAAGAGTCCTGTCCTGAGTTTGATGGCAATCACTGCCTGGGAGGATGTGATTAAAGATGAAACCTGCTGTCTGGGGCAAGGAACTCTTTTCCTCTCCCTCTCTCCTTAAACAAAGTGAGGAGGTTGAGATAGTCAGAAGCAGATCAGGTGTCTGTTCCTTACGCCGTGAGATTGCTTTGGATGTCTCTTGCTAAAGCTAAAACAACCTAAACAAATTCTGGCAGCAATTCAAGCAATCATTTCTCTACTAACGACGACACAGATTTGTGCCTGCAGATATAGACAAAAAGCCATCTAATAGCAGAATGGAGGCTGGAAAAGCAGGATGTTTCCCCAGGAGCCCCCACGTGGCTTTGTTTCTTTTATTTTTAAGTGATGTGGCACCAGTGAAAGGTGCTGGGCTGTCATCCCTGGGGACCGGTCTCTATTTGAACAGGTCTGGCAGGGCAGCAGCTCCTGTGGCTTGAATGTGGGGGACACTGGTGACACTGGTACCAAGGTGGGATAATGCCAGCACTAATCATGCCCTTGCTTTTTCATGTGAGGATATTCATAATATGGGATAATGCCCATGGTGGTCATAAGAGAGACAAGTATCCACTGAGAACTGGGCTGAGGGCGCTCATCTGGTGGTCAGATGTCACTGGGATAAGCATGGAAATAGTACCTGGGATAAAGAAATGAATCAGGGAGCAGGTGGGACACTAGGGACCTGGCTTCTGTTTTCAGCTGTGAGATCTGGACTAAATGTGGCATCTCTTCTTTTATTCGTATTGATTTTGACCGTACAAAATCAGGGTGCCAGTGGATGGTGACTGCTTACACAGCACCTAAGCACAAAGGGGCACAGAGCTTGGATGGGGACTCCTGGCTCTACCATAACCTAAATATCATGCAAGAAATAGAAAACCATGCTGCAGATGCAATAGATATAGTCAGTCATCCTAAACCAGTCATCAGGTACCCTGCAGGCACGGGGAATGAGTCTGCCCCTGCCCTGCACCCAGGGTCGCACTTTTCCAGCCTCTTCCAGGAAGTCACATGCACAGTGACCTTCCCCATCTCTACCTATCTACCTGAGATGAAGGAACGGGTGAGATAAGATGTGTTTGGCCATTGGTTATAGGGAACCCCTGTCTGACAAGGCAGCCATGGGGTCATTTCATTTGTTTCTCAAAAGCCCAAGCCCATGGGAATTAAGGGAGCACTGAATTCACCCCCTGGAATAAAGGCAAAATGCTGGGGTTGCCTCCTAGCCCATGGGCTGGAAGAGAAATATCTCCCAATTCCAAAAAGACTTTGAACTCTTGAGATGGCATCACTCATGCATCCTCTGGTCCTGTTTCCAGCTTGCCACCTGCTCTAGTTTCCACGGGAACATCCACGAAGGAATCCGGTCCTTTGCATTCCCATTTATCCAGACCACCTCCATCGGTAAATCTGGCTGCTCTTTGCTGATACCTGCTTCACCCAAGTGGCAAAGCACCAGAGACTGTTCTCAGGATACAATAGGCCAGATGAGCCAGAGAAAGAGAGGCTGTGCTGCGCTTCATAGAAAGGATCGGGTCGAGGTCACTAATCGGGTCATCAAATATTACTGAAATACGTGGGGTGCAAATGCCTAGGATAAAGAAATAGAAAGGACAAGCAATCGAAAGCCACCTTTCTCCACTGCTCTGTGGGATTCAGCATCTCTTGGTATATACTTAGGCTGTCCTGCCTCAAGATATAGCAGCCTGCCTCTGGCTGGTACAGAAGCCAAAACAGCTGTAACAGCATCTTTCAGCCTTGACTCCTCCAATCTGTGCTTGCAATGGGCCACAGCAGTTGTTACAAGAAAGCTGCACTGTACTTAAACAGCCTCAGCTTGCTAATTAGAGCACCAGGGCTTCCTTTCAGCTCTGGAGATACCTGCCATTGGATATAATCACTTCCTCCTACACTGCAGATCAGAGAGAGGGAGATGAGTTTCTTTGATTACAGTATAGATGATTGTATTACACTGCATGACTCCTGCATGCACTGTATAAACATTGTACTTATTTCCCATTTGCTCTGAACACAGCAGCTTGATGATCAAAGAGTGCATTTGCAAACCGGGGCTCTCGTATCCTCTGACCTGTTGCAGATAGAAAATCGAGTGATACACAGAGCAGTAAGACCCCCTACACGTCAGTCTGTGATTTTGAGTTTCTCACTTGAAATGCAAGTCTGCATAGCAGGGAAGTAGATAAAAATATGCAAAATCAGGGCATGGCTGCTTATTTGATAGAGGACATGCAAAAGGACCGACTACTTTATAAAACATGAGACTATCCATAATCAAGACAAAGTCAAGCTTAATGATATCCATTCAAAACAAAAATTTTATTTGCTATGATTAATATCATACCTATCAAGGAAGAAATAATTTGGCAACTCTTAATAAATTTCTCACCACTTATGCCGTTTTATTTCTGTTTTGCATATATCTCCACTTTTTTATTGTGGAACCAGGCATGGTTTAGTTAGATTTGATTTTGAGTCACAGGCAGATTTCCTTCCTGGGTTGTAGACAGTAACTGAAGGCTATGGTATTGGGTAGTAAATGCTCAGAGAAAACCTAAGGAATCTATATGCATTGATCTGCTTAGGTTGGGAGCAATTGCTCTGCATTCATTTGGCCTCTCTTCGCATTAAAATTTAATTTTGTAAAGACCACTTTCCTACCTTGACAGGAGTTAACATCAAGGACACAATTTAAGTCCACTGAGATCCTCAGGCTAAGAGTTCCTAGACCAAACAATGTGGAAACAGTTAGGCATCATAATCATTGGAGAATCCTTCCTCCACAGTAGTCCAAAGCAGCTCAAGTTTGCAAACTTTTAGGCCCAATGGAAAACCAATTTATTTAACCTGAGAGTTAAATCCACTGAGGAAAACTGCACAGCATGCTTTAAATTGAGAGACTTAAATAAGTATTTAATTTAGAGTCGATAAGGCGCTTATTGCATCCCAGTGACATAAAAAATTAATGAGGTTTAGAAACTATGTCAGGCCCACATCCGATTACATAGTTATTAAAAGTCAATAAATATGGTTTAATAAGCATTAGCATTTTATACACATAAAATAACCATTGCATTGCCACAATGGCTCCAGCCAGTTGTGCATCTAATGTAGGACTCTTGAGTCAGCCAATACTAAATCCTGTTGGAAACACAAGAACATATGGCTGTTGGCAACAATGGGAAGATCTGCCCTCAAGAAAATCTTCAAGTCACTTTTTCCAGTTGGCTCTGTTTTTGGATAATTTTGCTCTACCCCATTATCATTCATCTGTTCTTGAAGGTGAACCACCCTAGCTTTTCAGCTTCTTGTTTCAGGTGCCTCCCCCCTATCTGATTATTATTATCGTTACAGAGCTTCACTTATGCTATCTTTTTTAAGACCAATTGATCAGAACTGAAAACAATTTCCTTGAAGGTACGTCACTGATTTATATAAAGGCATATTATTACCAATGTTACTGCCCCTCCTGCTTCTTTTGCATGCTAACATCTTGTTTGCTATATTGACCAGTGCGGCCCACTGAGCAGATTTGCATGGAGTTGGCTACTAGTCCATCTAATGAGTGGTCCCTGGCATCCATCACCACTGGATTCCATCTGCAACCCAATCAGCTGCTTTTGTGGGGCCCCCACAAAAGTCTTTGCAGGCTTCTTTGGTCTTGGTTAGACTAAATCAGGGGTAACCAAGATACAGTCTCCTTTTTTTGTAACTGTTTAATTGGTCTAATTAAAAGATATCACCTCTACCCAAAAAATTTTGTCTGTCTATGCCTTTAGACCAGGGGCAGCCAAAATATGGCCCATGGACTGGATCCAGCCCACTAGCCCATTCTATCAAGCCCGCAGGGCCCCTAAAAAATTTAGAAAATTAATATTTATCTTCTCCTGGTTGCCTGTCAAAAATGACAGGAGACAGGGGCAGTAAGACCCAGGGGAAACTGGCAGCAAGACCCAGCAACCAAACCCACCTAGTTCCACCCTCCCTAGCTCCCTCCCACCCCACCACCCCAGCCAGAAGCCCCATGCCTAGCCAGCTTCTGGCCTGGGAATGAGGGGCTGTTCCTGCCTCCCTCTGCCAGAGAGAGAAACTCAAATAAGAGGGGGGTTTTTTGGGGGAGGGGGGAGGCAGGGAAGGATAGCTGGGGATCCTTCATGTGTGTGCAGGGAGGGAGGGACAGAGTGTGTGTGTGTGTGTGCACGCGAGAGAGAGGTCACAGGGTGAGTCCCACACACTCCATCATACACATGCACCAAAACACCCCTTGTACTGCCCTACATGCAGACCCCCATACCTACACCCCCTCACACACACCAGCCACCCTCCCTGACACATAACCCCCCACAAACCACATACCCATACATACTCCATATATCCACATACACACCCACATGCTCCCTCACCCCACCCCTACACCTCCCTCACTCTGGAACCAACTTCCAAGAGAAGTGGCGCTGGCTTCTACCCTGGGGGTCTTTAAGACAAGGCTAGGCAATCACCTTGCTGAGGTCATTTGACCCCAGTACTCTTTCTGGCCATGGCAGGGGGTCGGACTTGATGATCTGCTCAGGTCCCTTCCAACCCTACTAACTATGAAATTATCCCCCACTACCCTCCCATACCCACATCTTCCCTGACACCCCACATACCCACACACCCACAGCCCCCCATCTATACCCACCCCCATACCTCCCCAATATATAAAAGTAAGGCTTCATTTTAAGCTATTGTGCAGTCATCTCTATGTACACTACACAAACACATGTAAATCAGGATAAAAATATTTTTTGAAAGCAAATTAATGCATGTTGTAAATGCTCACTGTTTAGAATATAATTTGGTATTTTTCTGGTTCTGAGATGGCAAAAACCCTTGCTGAAAGGACTACTTCCAGGGGGCAAGGGGAGGGATTTCTGGTGGCAAAGGTCAGGGTTTAGGGGATGGGACTTCTGGTCACAAGACAGTGGTCAGGGGGCGGGGCATCTGTCAAGGGGTGGGACTACCTATGCACAGCCCTCAACAGCTTGCCAAAACTTGGTCAGAGGTCCTCCAGCTGAAATAATTGCCCACCCCTGGCCCAGGAAAACCCTTGCCATCTTTGGTTTCTCTTGTGCCAGATGAAGCTTCTTTTCTGCCTGGGCAAACTCTTGACATCTTTGATTTCTCCTTTGCCCGATGAGGAGCATATGGGCCTGAGAGCTTTTGAAGAAAATTTTTTTTTTGCTACTATTTAGTTGGTCTAATAAAAGATACACCTCTATCCAAAGAGTTTTGTCTCCCTGAATAAGGGAAGACCTCGGTCCTTTTGCTGTTCATTGAGAAGAAGCATTGCATTCACAAATTAGCATCTCAGACCTCTCCAGCTGAGAGTCACGGCTGGCTGGGGGCATCAGAGAGAGTGAACCCAGAATGGATCTGAAAGGGAAATGCAGAGATGATCTGCAGTTGTTTGCAAAGTCCTTGCGCAGACAACAGAAGGGCAGGCTTTCTTTGTTCAATGGGGATTTACTTGTTCAGAATTTCCATTTCTTCTAATAATCAATTTATGTAAATTTAAATACATTACATATGCATATCTAATTTGGCTGCTCATAATGATGACAATTGCAATTAAGTCCCCATTCTCTTGGCAGCATCAACAGGGCAGGACTCAAAAAAAAATGTATGCTTCCCATGACCTTTTTAAAAACTTGCCAGTGAACTGTAAAATTGATCTTTTAAAAATCCAATTTTGCTCACATTTTAATAAACACTTACGTTTATTGAAGTGTTTATGTTGTGGTCCCTGGGGGTCAAACGTCAAGGAGACAAATGCATAATGAAAGAGATTGACTTCTGGAGCAAAATGTCTTTCTTGGTGTTAAGTAAATGGCTGCAAAGGGCTGAGTGCTCTGTAGGCATTTAGAGTAAGCCTGTGCAACTAAGGTGGAACTGCAGGAAAGAAAGGTCAGTCAGGAACGTACTGTTATTTGACATTGTTCACCCTGAAAGTGAGAGGTAGTTTTAAAGCTGCAGGGTGCAGAGACAGGTGACCATATTCCCGTCATCTTCCTCACTACTTTCAGTCCTGAATGACTGGCAGTAGAGTGGCTTCAAAGAGTTTCTGTAATGTGCCCAACCATTGACATAGAAGGTACAAAATGCAGGGATAAGGCTGAAACACAAAGGTTAATATTTATAGAGGAATTCATGGGAAAAGTTGAGATTAGTGCTGACAGTCAGATACTACAGAAGTCGGATAGCTGGATGGACGGGAGGCAGAAGACAATTAGGTTATTTGTTCTAAATGGCTTCCAAAAGCTCATAGAGCTAAATATCCAGTGCTAAAACAACGTGTCTGATGGGTCATGAAAGGATGAAAGCAGTAGGCTCAATACCCTATTGTTATTTAACTATATTGAGAGGTAGAGGAGAACAAAGTTGAGGAGAGGGTCAAATAGACTAGGGCACCGTGTTGAATGGCTGCAACTAGCAGTGGCTGAAAAGTACCATCCACAGTCTCCACCACCACCTGGTGAAGTGTCAGACACATTGGTAGGAAAGGAAAGAGGGAAGACTGGAGGCCCAGCTGGAAATGAACTGTTCCATACATCACACCTTGCATATGTGCCGAAGGCACAGGCACAACCAGTTCTGAAGAAGAGGGATACACAAATCTGCATATACAAAATTGTTGGTTTCTTCCCATAGAACGGCCACATCCCCAAGGATTATCCTAGAGGTATCTAAGGCTGTAGCTCAGTTCTTTGGTATCTGAGCCTCTGCCTAAGCAATGAACTTCTCCTTTCAGAGGGCAGGACCTGTCCATCTCCTCTCACTACCTCATGCATTTGATTGCTGCAATATGTGGTAGGCCATGCGTGTTCCCATGTAAGTGTGTGACATGCATCTGTTGAAGCTTATGGCATAAATTAAAACTGCCTACCCTGCAATAGGCTACCCAGAGAGGTGGTCCATCTTTGAAGGTTTTTAAGACAGGGATAAACAAAGCTTTGGCTGGGATGATCTAGGTGGTGATGGTCCTGCTTTGATCAGGGGGTTGGACAAATGTGACCTCCTGAGGCCTCTTCCAACCCTCACTTTCTGTGAGTCTGTGACTATTATTCTAATCCTGTTGCAATTCTTTAGTAGCATGGCTAAGGCATGCAGTTTGGTAAAGGAAGGTCAGAGACTAAAATTCATCCTGCCATCTCAGTGGAAGGTGATTTTTAAACATATGGGGTGTGTCTACATGTGTGCTTGAATGCTCATTCATTAGCTTATTTTAATGTACATTAAGTCATCAACTGAAAAAACCCAGACATTTAGTTAATGCACATCAAAATAAGCTAATGCACCTTGTGTCACTTAAAACCTGTGCTCATGCTGCCCTCTTTAGCATCTCCATCCCTATAGGGAGCAGCTGGTTCCACTGGGTCCCCATGTCTAGTCTCCAGTGGGGAAGTGAACAGTTCAGATTTCTCTCCTTTGGACCGTAAGTGACCAGATTCGCCTCTAGTTTACACTTGTGCAATTCCAGAGTTAGGTCATTTACTTTGACATAGCTGAAGTGACTCTGACAGATTGACATTAGGGTAAAACAACAGAAATAGGACCAAATTGTACAAATTTGCCTGAAACTCAGTTTAGAGAGGGGTACTTGGGGAAGGGACTAAACACTGCAAGGACCATGATCTCTAGCTGGTGTAAATGAGCCTAAGGATATTCACATCATCTGAATATGGGCCCTGGATTACTTTTACTCTCCTCTACAGTTTTTGCTATCACCAAGGTGTTAAGCAGAAGCATTTCTACTTTCTGCAAGCTGAAGTAACTCAGCTGGTACTCCAAACGGTACCCCCTCTCCAATTGAAGGGATCAAAACAGGTTCACAAGTGCTGTGGGAGGTGTAGGGACTCTCCTCCCTCTATAGAGCAGAGCCAGACCACCAATGGGAACTTAACTATATACCTTTTAATACTGGGAACAAAATAGGCATAAATCAGAGGGTATAGTGCACACTACAATGTCCCAAGGGGCAGGTTTAACAAAGGATAGACACTCACAATCATTGACAAAAAACAGGGTTAACAAAATATAAAACACAAACAGCAGAACACACAATATAGGTTGGTGAAATATGAAAAGGCACAAAATGCAAAATGTCAGATGACAAGGAAATATAGGGCGTTGGTACCTGGAGGGGGAGAAAGGTGGGGAACACAATAGCTCCTTTCCACTGCAAGAAGATTTGCTTCTTGTTAGCTCACTCACCCCAAGTCACCTCAGCTTGGACTTGAACCAAGATCTCCCACGTGTAGGCAGGAACACTGCCACACAGTCACCACTGGTGGCACTGCTCCGCCCTGATAGGGGTCTTGACCTTCCTGGAGGCCCGGCCTCATGTCAAGCTGCCTGGCATCTGATTGGAGGAGATGGAAGCAGAGCTGGGAACCCCTCAGGTCACTGCTCAGATCCTGGCTGGAGCAGGGGAGCCTCTCCTGCTGGCTGCAGCCTCTCGTAGGGCGGAGCCTCTCCTGCCGGGCGCATGCTGTGCTGCTGAGGGTCCCACTGCTGCCTGCAGGTCCTGCTTTTTCACGCTCTTCCGGGGCTCTGCTCCTGCCCTGCCGGCTCAGCTCTTGCCAGCTCTGTGAAGCTCCTTCCTTGCTGTCCCTCACTGGTCTCTC
>NW_017728886.1:266702632-266706173 GCF_001723895.1 Crocodylus porosus | reverse complement strand
TAACTCAGCTGGTACTCCAAACGGTACCCCCTCTCCAATTGAAGGGATCAAAACAGGTTCACAAGTGCTGTGGGAGGTGTAGGGACTCTCCTCCCTCTATAGAGCAGAGCCAGACCACCAATGGGAACTTAACTATATACCTTTTAATACTGGGAACAAAATAGGTATAAATCAGAGGGTATAGTGCACACTACAATGTCCCAAGGGGCAGGTTTAACAAAGGATAGACACTCACAATCATTGACAAAAAACAGGGTTAACAAAATATAAAACACAAACAGCAGAACACACAATATAGGTTGGTGAAATATGAAAAGGCACAAAATGCAAAATGTCAGATGACAAGGAAATATAGGGCGTTGGTACCTGGAGGGGGAGAAAGGTGGGGAACACAATAGCTCCTTTCCACTGCAAGAAGATTTGCTTCTTGTTAGCTCACTCACCCCAAGTCACCTCAGCTTGGACTTGAACCAAGATCTCCCACGTGTAGGCAGGAACACTGCCACACAGTCACCACTGGTGGCACTGCTCCGCCCTGATAGGGGTCTTGACCTTCCTGGAGGCCCGGCCTCATGTCAAGCTGCCTGGCATCTGATTGGAGGAGATGGAAGCAGAGCTGGGAACCCCTCAGGTCACTGCTCAGATCCTGGCTGGAGCAGGGGAGCCTCTCCTGCTGGCTGCAGCCTCTCGTAGGGCGGAGCCTCTCCTGCCGGGCGCATGCTGTGCTGCTGAGGGTCCCACTGCTGCCTGCAGGTCCTGCTTTTTCACGCTCTTCCGGGGCTCTGCTCCTGCCCTGCCGGCTCAGCTCTTGCCAGCTCTGTGAAGCTCCTTCCTTGCTGTCCCTCACTGGTCTCTCCTGAGTCAGCCCACGCTGCCCCTTTTATCCTCCTCCAGGTAACCCAAGGAGCCAATTGGGACACAGGGGGGGTGAGTCTCTGGGGCTTGATTGGTGCAGAAAGGGAATCCCAAGTCCTCCAATCATCTTTTACTCCTTCAAAACCCCTAGGGCTAGGTCACTGCCAGCTAGCCCGTCACACTGAGTTACATCTTCTAATGAGCAACCTGGTTGGAATGAGGGAATGAGGCCTCTCCATTGATTTCTCAGCTACCCGCCGAGATGGAAAATTACCTATTTCCAACAGATCTTTCATCTGCTAATTATCCTCATTGATTTTGGAAATGCAGCAGCTAAATTCTGCATCATCTCCCAAACATTCTGCTAGTAGGACAATGTGCCAGCAGCCCCCTGCTTGCAGTCTGACGTGGAGAACCGAAGAATGAGATTGGGCCTTTTGACCCCTCCTGTGGGATATTTGTTCCTTTCACTTCATTGCAGCTAGTGGCTCCTCTGAAGGCAGCGACAGCTTTTCATTGCACTGGATTAATAATCACTCTTGCAGATAAACCAGCAAATTGAAATATAAAACTCTAATTAGAAAAGTGCAATAAAGTGACAGCAGAGTTGGCAATGTGGAGATAGGGAGATGATGGTAGATCCAGGCCAAAAATGACAATAGAACAAATTTAGGAGGGAGATACTTAACAATACTGGCTAAGTCTTGTTTGGTCTTCTGTTGCTGGAGATGGGAAAAAAGAGAAGCTATTAAGATGTCAGCCCTATTTATATATAGTGTTATGATCCAAAGCATCCCAATTTCTACCTGGACAAGACTGACTTAACCTATAGGGTGTGCAAAATTTTGTTGGATGTTTCGTTTTGACGCTCTTTCGACTCATTTCAAGCTTGAAACAGCAAAATCAAAATTAAATGAAGGGCTTTGAAACAGCCTCAAAATGAAATGAGGGCAGTCGAAATGTGTCGAAAGTTTTGAAACATTTCAAGTTTTGAAACTCAAGCAGGGCTTGCCTGCGGGGAAACAGAAAGTAAGGAGAGAGAGAGGGAAGAAGGGGGAAGGACTGTTCTCATATTGACTGTGTAGCTGGCCAATGACTGTGGTCCTTCCCTGAGGTCCCTTCCAATCCCAGTGCTCTGGGGAATGGATAGGAAAACAGCATACAAGGCAGCATTGTTTGAACTGGCCTGCTTTCTGTCACCCATGTCACGAGTTTTGCTTGTCAGCAGCCTGAGGTGCAGTTTCCCAGAAACCCTGGCACCTATCTCCTTGAAACCTGGCAGGCTTCATGACCTCATCAGGGGCTACCACACCTGCAGTTTTCACCCCCCTGTGCCTTAACACACATACACAGTCACACATGTCACAGGTTTTGCTTGTCAGCAGCCTGAGGTACAGTTTCCCAGAAACCCTTGTACCTATCTCCTTGAAACTTGGCAGGCTTTATGGCCTCAGCAGGGGCTACCATGCCTGCAGATTTCACCCTGCTGTGCCTTAACACATACATGTGACACAAGTTTTGCTTTCAGGAATTTGAGGTGCAGTTTCCCAGAACCCTCTGCACCTATGTCCCTGAGGCTTGGTGGGCTTCATGGCCTCAGAAGGAGCTACCATCCCTGCAAGTTCCATCCAAATCATGCAAGAACTGACAAAGTTATAGGCAGTTTCATGGTTCCCCATTATAGCCTATGGGCGAAACATCGAAACAGTGAAGCAGTTTCGACGAAACACAATGGAACAGTGGTTTTGAAATGAAATGCAACTCAAAACAAAGCACTGTCCCATTGAAACAGAAGTTGAAATGAAATGGTGCTGTTTTGCACAGCCCTGTTAATCTACCTGTGAAAGACCGCTGGAGTTGAACACAGCCCTGGCAAACAGCATGCTCTGGGATGGGATGTTCAGTGCTGTAACAATAAGGAAGTAAGTGTGAGGAATTGTTTAAAAACAGGTGTTACTCCTGCAGCCAAAAGAAAACATTATCACATGCTGAATGACTGATGTCACATAGGAACTTGTGGAGAAAAGGTAAATGTAGTCCTTCAATGAAATGCTGCCATATTACAAGAACAAGGGAGGCACCCAATGAGATGGAAAGGCCACATCTTTAAGACGTACAAATTTCAAGCTCCCCTTTTCATAAGACCTGATTATACAAGCTGGGATCAGAGCTGAAGTCCATCCAGGGTGTCGTCTTCCCATGGACATTTGTCATCACCATCTGCTTCAGAGGAAGATGTAAGTGCTACATCAAGAGGCAGATGTAAGGTGGCCCTGCATAAGCTTTCACTTGGTTCTTTACTAGTCAAGCCCTGACTAGTCCCTTACACAATTCTTATTACCAGTAATTACAGTAACCCTGGATACCTGAAACGCATTTAATGCTCCACCTCATTTTGAATTGTGCTACATTTTTGGCCTTAGGCTGCCTATAGAAGTGCTCGTTCACATTCTCGTTAAATGTGAACAAGAAAACTCAACTCACTGAGTCTTTTCTACATCCTAATTAGAACACTTTAGTATTGCCTCAGCATCACTTGTATTAGGCCAACTTCAACGAGTTGAGGAGATTAGTGGGAGAGGCGCTGGGGTTCCCGAGAGCAGGGATCAGGTCACAAAAGCATTGGATACAGGTGTTTCTGTGGACATAGTCTTTCTGGACTTCAGCAAGGCCTTTGACACCGTCC
>NW_017728886.1:266689149-266701972 GCF_001723895.1 Crocodylus porosus | reverse complement strand
ACAACAGGGCAGACCCTACAGTGAGAGACTGCGGGACCTGAACCTGTTCAGCCTTCACAAGAGAAGGCTGAGGGGGGACCTGGTGACCGTCTATAAACTCACTAGGGGGGGACCAGAAGGGTTTGGGAGAGACCTTGTTTCCCCGAGCGCCCCCCCGCATAACAATGAATAACGGCCACAAGTTGTTGGAGAGGAGGTTTAGACTAGACATCTGTAAGAACTACTTCACAGTCAGGGCGGCTAGGATCTGGAACCGACTTCCAAGGGAAGTGGTGCTGGCTCCTACCCTGGGGGTCTTTAAGAAGAGGCTTGATGCCTACCTGGCTGGAGTCATGTAAGCCCAGTTTTTCTCCTGCCCAGGTAGGGGGTCGGACTTGAAGATCTAAGGTCCCTTCCAACCTGACTTCCGTGATTCTATGATTCTATGAAGCCCCGCTCCCCCAGTTTAAAATGGCCACACAGGCACTTTAACTAAAGCTCATCAAATAATCTTTAGTTAGAGCATCCTGTGGCCATTTTTAAATGCAAGGGTGAGGCTTAATACACACAACAGTGATCCATTTAGATTAGGATGGCCCTCCAGGAACTACTGTAATTAAAATGTCCCTCTTCCCCACACCTCTGACCATGTGTATAGAGAGCCTGGGATTTTCTTGGGCAATGAGTTATAAATTTTCCATCATTCGTTATTTCCTTCTGTTGGCTAGGGACAGCCTACCTTTTAATTTCACTTTGTTCTTGCATTAGGGGACATGGAGAACAAACATTTTAGAGCTGCGGTCTATAAACCTTACATAATTTTATGTTCTTTTAGCATGTTCCCACTCCTCTGTCTTCTTTTTAAGGTAAATAGTCACCATTTTTTCAATCCCTCATGTAGTTTTTTTGTTGTTTTTTTAAGGACTAAGTCAATCTCAATGCTCTTTTCTGATCCGTGTCTATTTGGACAGTATCAGTGCTAGGCACAGGAAACCTAGGCACCAAAAACTTATAGAGAGGCATTTTAACATCCTTTTTTTAGTATTCATGATCCCAACCTGTATGCAACCCAATAGCCTCCTAACTTCCTTGACTGTAGCTACATTTTGAGCAATGGTTTCTATTGAGTTACAGACAAGAACAAACAAAGCCCTTTCTTGATAAGACATAGTTAACCAAGAACCATCTAACATAGAGAAATGGTTTAAATCTGTCCCTCCAATGGGTATTACTATGCATTAATCAGCAAAGAGCTTCAATTGCTGTCTCATTGTCCCTTCCCTTCATGTGTTCAAGTCTTTCTGAAGCTCCTGGTTGTCTTCTCAGGACTTGACTGTCCTAACTAACTTTGCGACCTCTGTTGATGTTGCTACCTTACTACTCTCTATCTTTCAAGGCTATCAATAAATATATTAAAGAGCCTAGGATCTAGGGCAGAGTCTTGAGGCCATCCTCCTATTAACCTTTTGCCAAGCAGAAAATTGAACATTTAATTCTCCTCTTCGCTCTGTCTCCTAGCTGGTTTTTGATCCATGACAATGCTTGGCTGCTCGCCTCATAACTTTGCCTCTTGAGGGTGACCTTGCCAAAGGCTCTTGCAAAGTCCAGATGAATTATGTCACCGGTTCTTCTTTACCTGCTACTTTATTGACACAAAGTTCTAAGAGATGAGTGAGAAGCCATTTCCCATTACAGAAGCCTTGCTGCGGAGACCCTATCATGTCATGATCTCTTGGGTGTTTTATTGTTCTGTTTTTAATTATCATTTCAGTGAATTTGGTAAGGCTTACTGGTCTATAATATCTCTCTTAAAGCTGCTTTTAAAGATAGATGCTACAAGTTATGATTGGGGGCGAAACTTCATTAGAGTTGAAAAAAGACAAGACCTCTCTATCCATTTGGAGAACATCCATCGAAACAGGTTATTGGAAATAGCCTAGTCTCATGTGAAAAGCAGTGCCGGGATTTAAGGACCAAGATTCTACTTCTCCTGCTGCTACATGACCTCAAGCCAGTTACTTGTGATTTCTATTCATCTGTTTCCCTCCCACCCTCGTTTTGCCTTGTGCATGTGACTGTGAACACTTTGGGCCATAGAATGAGTTGTTGGAGAGTACCATTGGCAACACAACACAGTCCTGATCTTAGACAAAGCCTCTTGGTATTGCTCTAATATGACAAATAATAATACATGCTTCCACGTTGGAATTCAATATGAATTCAACACGAGCATGAAGAGGAAAATTCCTTGCAGTGAGGCTTTGATTCCATAATTGCCCAATATAGGCTTTCTTGCAGTTGCTTCTGATTCATGTTGAATTGGACAGGATATTGGACTAGTGCAGAGATGGGCAAAATACAGCCTATGGGCCATATCCAGCCCACCAACTGACTGGATCCAGCCCACAGCTGCCCCCGTGCTGCTCTTCATGGAGCTGAACCTCACCTTCTCCTGCTGGGGCAGCTTATGTTGTACTTTTGCCCGCGCCTGCTGGCCTTGGCCCTGACCTGCATGTGCAGGTTCCAGTGGGGCTGTTCTCAGTATTGCTCTGCTCCTCTTGCCTCTAGCAGGAGCTGCCAGGATGAAGCTTCCCCCCTGCCTGTGCAAAGTGTCACAGCAGGGGCAGGAGAAGTCACTACTGGAGGTGAGGGGAGCAGAAGTGCACCCAGCCAGGTGCAGCTACACTGGGAACAGCCCCGCCAGAAGCTATGTGTGTTGGCTGGGGCCCAGGATGGTGGGGCAGCTCTTCTTTCCTCAGCCTTAGCAGTGGCTCCTTCTCCTGCTTCTGTCCCTGCTGCACTACTCGGGGTGCGTGTGCAGGGGAACTTAAGTTGGGTGGCTCCTGACCCAGCTCCTGGCTGCCCTCCACCCACTCCACCTGCCTGCAGGTGGCTGCTCAATGCACCAAGTGGGCAAAGTGGGTGAAAGGCAGCTGGGAGCTGAAGCCAGAGCCCCCCGTGCTGGGGCAGGAGCTTCCCAGCTGAAGCTTGCCCCGTGGCACAGCAGGGGCAGCAGCAGGACTAGGAGGAGGAGCTGCTTCTGGAGATGAGCAGAGCGGAGCAACCCATCCTGCCCAGGGCCCAGCCAGTGTGCGTGCTGACCTAGACTGTGGCCACTCATCAAAACTCCTGTAACCCGGGTATTGCCCAGGGGTGCACTCCCTCTCTAACTGAGGGGATTATCAGCGAAGCACTATGGTGTAGAGCGATGCTGTGGCCCAGCAATTACCTCTGTCCACTATAGTCAGGCCCAGACAGCCAGTAGTTTAACTATATACAATGTATTAATACATTATTAAACAGAGAAAATATGATTTTATATATATATATATATATATATGTATCTATCTATCTATCTATATATGTATCTATATAGATATATAGATCTATCTATACACATATAGGTACACAAATACCCAAGCCCCTGAAACTGTACCAGCATGAAAGCAAGTGAATAGCATACAAGAGTCAGCATGAAGATTTCAATAAAACTGAACAATTATAAGCTCTATTATCTCACCAACTCACAACATGACATACAACCACACAAAATGTGAGGCGCAGTGCTACTAGATACAATACAGCTTTCAGTGCTCTAGTGAAACCACCTGGGAGGGAGGACTTTGGGACCGAGGCCTCACTCCCAAGCTGCAAGTGTGGGTGGAGTGGAAGAAAGAGGTCCCAAGGCTCCCAGGTCTTTCCCCAACACCAGGGAGTAGCCCACATGGATCGCCCTTCAAAACCACGGGGAGCCCTGCCCTGCGGAAACCCTCTTCTCCGGTAACTTATGACTCCAGGGTGGAAAAGCTGTCCCCAGCTCTCTGGTTGGGTGCCTCTTCTCCTCTTGGTGGTCTTTAACTGCTTGGGGTTCTCCCATCCCATAGGCCCACTCAGGACCATGTGTACCTATGAGTGCACCGCTGGCTTTCTCTTATGCCAAGGGTTGGAGGCCTGGGCTGCCTCGTGTGGCGTTGGAGCTCAGTCCACTCCTGGGACCCTCCATGCAGTGCTGTCTGCACTGGCCCCTGACCACATGCCAAGGGTTGGAGACTCGAGCTGCCGTGATGGCCTCCCAGGGACTCAGTCTGCTCCCAGACCCGCTGCGTATTGGCCTGCTCACTGTGTTCCTGGCCTCATGCCAGGGGTCACAGACCCAAGCCACCTTGTGCTGATCCCAGGGTCTGGTTCTCTGCATCGCTCACGCACTGTGTTCCCTGCTGCTCACCAGGGGGTTGCAGAACCGAGCTGCCTTGTGCAGCTCCCAGGGTTTTCTCCATGCACTGAGCTATGCACCATTCTCCATGCTCCTTAGTGGTAGGTCTGGGGATAGGGCCGCTCGCTGCTCCTCCCCAGCAAGGGGGTGTCTTCGGCCAGCACCCACCAGCTCTTCTTTGCCTGTCCTTTTCTCCATCGACCCAGCTGCCTATCTGTTGGGCTCGCTGCTCTTTTATCCCCTCTGGGGGCTCCACCCCCAAATTGAGAACAGACCAATCAGAGTGAAGGACATCCAGTCTTCACCCAGGTCCAGCTCTTTACTTTGCTTCTGGGTAGGGGTGGGGCAAGCCTCTCCCCAGTTGTTCTCTGATTGGGGGGAACACCCCACCAATCATTCGAAGCCTCTCTAAGCCCGCAAGCTGGGCACTTACTGCCAAGCCTGCCACAATCCCTATGTGGTCCTAGGTCTCAAATAATTGCCCACTCCTGGACTGGGGGAATTTTCTGATTAGATGCTACCTTCTAGAATCAGACTCAAATAACTACTGCAACCCTAACTTTGCCCACCAATGTCACAGAAACCTAGTATGCTCAGAATGATTTTGAAAGCGTTGTGCAGTATTTCTTTACTGCTCAGCCATAAAGAAGTGTCTGTCTTCTGTGGATGTCTTTATGTGCAAGAAATGAGTTAAAGGAGGGAGGGGGGAATTGTTTAACTTGAATTAGAAACCTACTGTTCAATTCCTGCTCATGTACACCTATCCTGGAAAGGTACTTGGGTTTTGGTGTTGATAAATCCTGTACCACTCTAATAAAGTCTATAGCATATGACAGTGAACATCTAAAATTTTGAACATCTAATAAATGGAAGAATGGCATTGCAATCTGTTTCTATCTTGATGTACGACTCATTTAAATTCTCATGCTCCTTACAAACATCTTAGTAATTTAAGACACCTTGGAGAAACATCCAATTAGATATAATGTGTTAATTAAGAGCAGTCAATACTTTTGCAGCTGATCAGGTAACTCTTGAGAGAGTACATGTCTGTATGGAATCTGTGTGTGGGTTTTTTTGTTGTTGTTTGTTCTTTCCCCCGTGTATTGTGACAGATTGGATTAACCAACCACTGGGAATTTCTGTACTCATCTTGAATCCATCCCAGAGCATTTCTTTATGAGGTAAATATTTTTCAGGCTAAAAACACAGGAAGTTCTTTTCCCAGTGAAGCAGTTCTACACCCCTCACTTGCTCTTTTGATTGACTTTTAAATAATGTTTGTATTTTTTGTAATTTTTGTTCTCAATTTAGATGGAGTTTGGATTTGTTTTCCCTTCTCCTTGGATGGAGTTAAAGTTGTGGAAATTATTTGAGGATGCTCTGTGACTAGTCAAACTCTTCAATGAGTTGAAACTCAAAACAGAATCCTATTAAAACTGGAAAATTGGCCATGTTGCTGGGAAGGTTATAAGAGTATTGCATGGACAGACAGAGAGAAAACCCAACCACAAATTGAAAGGGAAATAGCAAAAGACCTAAAAGGCAATAAAACACATTGTAAAATGTTGCATCACCCTACAATGAGGTTGTTCCTGCACTGTGCTTTAGTACATTCAAAATGAAGTACTAAAGCATGCCTCAAAAACCACCTGTACTGAGCCGTGCTTGTGGCATACAGTTAGTTTTTGCTGCTACTTTGCCATAGCAGTGCACTAAAATGTGGGAGCGCACCACTGTGGTGAAGTAGCTGCCAGTTATGTGTGGACCCACCCTAAGTCGCCATAATGATGTGCTACGGTGATGTAGTGTATTGCTATAGTCATGTAGGGTGATGTGTAGATGCGCCCAAAGTGTGGCAGAAGAAAGAAGACAACCAAGGAAAGTGTAGAACCCATACTAAATATAGAGGGCAATATAGTAACTAGAGAAGTGGTCCATAAGTAATCAACTAAAATTCAGCAAAGCAAAGTGAAAAGTTCTGCACTTAGAACAGGTCAATCTCATGCACAAATACAAACTGGAGAATTCATAGATTTCATAGATTTTGTAGACCTTAGGGCTGGAAGGGACCTCGGAAGATCATCGAGTCCAGCCCCCTGCCCAAAGGGCAGGAAGTCAGCTGGGGTCATAGGATCCCAGCAAGATAAGCATCCAATTTGCTCTTGAAGGTGTTCAATGTAGGTGCTTGAACCACCTCCGATGGCAGGCTGTTCCAGACCTTGGGGGCTCGGACAGTAAAGAAATTCTTCCTTATGTCCAGCCTGAAACGGTCTTGCAGGAGTTTGTGACCGTTCGACCTCGTCATCCCTTGGGGCGCTCTGGTGAACAGACGTTCCCCCAGATCCTGGTGGTCACCCCTGATAAACTTATAGGTGGCCATCAGATCACCCCTGAGCCTGCGCTTTTCCAGGCTAAAGAGTCCCGTGGCTCTCAGCCTGTCATCGTAAGATCTGTTTTCCTGACCTCTGATCATGCGCGTGGCTCTCCTCTGGACTCTCTCAAGCTTCTCCACATCTTTTTTGAATTGTGGAGCCCAAAACTGGACGCAGTACTCCAGCTGCGGCCTCACTAAGGCCGAGTACAAGGGGAGAATGACGTCCGGGGATTTGCTCGAGAAGCATCTATGGATGCACGCCAGCATTTTGGTCACTTTACTAGCCGCAGCATCGCATTGGAGGCTCATGTTCATCTTGTGGTCAATGATGACCCCCAAATCTCTTTCTTCCGTAGCGCTAGCCAGCGTAGCACTGCTGAGCCTGTAAGGATGCTGCAGGTTTTTCCTCCCAAGGTTGGCAGTACTGCAGATATTACCTCTGGTTTAGAGTGGACCATAAGTTGTGTATGAGCCAATGGTGTGTTGTTCAAAAAATAAGCTGATAAAATACTGGGGTGTGGTAACTGAAGCATCACTTGCAAGCTAAAGGAAGTGATTCTTTTGCCTTATTTGTAACTGGTGAGTCCTCACCTGGAGTGCTCTGCCCAGTTTTGGGCACCACATTTTTTAGTCTGCAGAAGAGAAGGACAATGGGGAATTTGATAACAGTCTACAAATACCTGAAGGGTGATTATATAAAAGATGGTTATGGGCTATTTTCTGTACCTTCAAAGGGACAGGACAAGGAGCAACTGAAGCAAGGGAAACCTAAGTTGGATATTAGGAAGATCCCTATGGCTAGGGACAGAAATTACACATAAAATGGTATAAGCAATCAGAAAACAGTTCAACTCTCTTACACAACAGAAGTTGAGGTACAATGTGCTAATTAAGAGCACGCAATATTTTGCATCTGATCAGTTCACATAAACTGCTTTCAAATCACCAAAACCAGGTTAAGGTAAACGTGGATGGATGTAGTATCAGACTTAACTGATTTAGGTTAAATCTGTTTATAGAACTTCTGTCTCTGATCCCCTCCAGATTCAAGTTAACTCACAGTCCCCCCATATCCCAAGATGCTTTGCACCTCCCCCACAAGCCTCCCTCTCGCAGTGTGGGTGAGCTAACCTTGGCCCAAGCTCTCTGCTCCAGCTGAGCAGGGAGGTGTGCTGTAGTGACTCCCAGCTTCTAGCCTGGGCCACTGCAGGCATGTGGCTGCATTTCCAGGATCAGAAGTAACCTGCAAAGATTGAATCGATTCAGTCTTAGACTTTTTGATTGTCTATACTTAGCCTATGAGGCCAGATAAGTATTAGAACAGGCTACCCAGACAGGTTGTGAAATCTCTATTCTTGCACATTTTTAAAAGTAGGTTAGATAGTCACTTGTCCAAGATGGTTTACAGGGATGATCCTGCCTTAGGCAGGGAGCTATACTAAATGACCTCCTGAAGTCTCTTTTAGCCCTTCTATGATTATACAATGTGCAAGCTTAACTTTTCAGAACCTGCATTTCCATGTTTTGTTTTGTTTTTTACTTTAAAATATTTAAAATAAAGTTGGTCAAAATGTTATGATTGATTTTATTTTCTTTAGAAAACATTGCCTTTTGGAGAAAACTTTTTGGTTCTTGGGAAATGGGAAATTCTCCTTTGTGGTCTGAGTTTTGGTTTTTGAAAATGGAAAAACATTTTTAAAGTGCATTAATCCATACAATTTCTTCTAAAAATTTTAATAGGAAATGAACATTTCTCATTTTCTGGGATATTTTATGGCAGCTCTATTTGAAAGGCTATCAACACTCAGATAATGGATGTAGGCATGCAAATGTATTCTCAATGTAGCAGAATTTCATGCACATCTCTAAGGTGTACTGGAGAGGAACCGTATGCCATCAAAACGTAGGAGATTCACAGCGGGGAACTACCGCTTCAGGCATAAAGAAGCTACTCAGAAAACATATTTTGACAGTTTTCTTATTGCAAAAGTCTTTGGGGTAGGAGCCTTTCTTGCACAGTGCCTAGGACAAAAGGACCCCAAATCCTCAGTAGGACTTGTGGGTAACTAGCTACTATATGACATATGCTAATAAATAATATAAAGGCATCTCCTGGTAAAGCTTTACTTGATTAATCATATTTAGGGACATACTGGAGAAGGACATTATGACTTAATAGATTCATAGTTTTAAAGTCTAGGAAGTACCATTATGGTTATTTAGTCTAGCCTCCTGTATAGCACAGACCATAAAAGCATTGTTCAGTAATTTCTGTTCCAAGACATTTGATCTATATCAGGGCGTTAAGATCTCCCTTCCTGATTAAAAAAACTGCAAGTGATGGAGAGTTTATGACATCTTTAAGTAAGTTAGCCCAGTACCTAATTAGCTGCACTGTTACACATTTGCCCCTAAATTTGTCTAGCTTCAGTAATCAGCCACTGGATCTCAGTACACCTTTTCTTGCAAAATTAAAATATGTTCAACTAGCAGAAATCTCTTCTCTTACCCGGGATTTTTAGTCCATCAGTAAGTTACTTCCAAACTTTCTTTTAGATAACACTGGAATCCCAGAATCAGAGAGTTCAAAGGGCCCTCAAGGGCCATACCAAATCATCTAGTTTGACCTCCTATATAACACAGATTATCTTTCACTAGTTTATCTCTCCTTAGATCCCAGGTATGTGTGCTTGTGTAACTCATCCTTTCCATGAAGGCAAGCAGTGTTTATCTGAAGAGACCAGGAGAAGAATAATCCACTGATTCCCTTGTGAGTGTATTCCCATGATTAATAACCCTCAATGTACTTATTTCCTATTTGAATTCATCTAGCTTTAGCTTCCAACCAGTGGCCCTTTCACTTTTCTTTGCTAGATCAAAGCACCACTTCATATTTAGCATTTTCTTCCTGTGAAGATACTTGCACACAATAATAAAGTCCCTTCTCAATCTTACTCTTAGCACGATAAACAGCCTGAGCTCTTTATGTCTCTCACTGCAAAAGATTTTCTCCAGCATGTTTGTGACTTTCCACTGTTACTGCACCCTCATTGAATTTTCAACATCCTTTTTTTAAAAATACAGATTGAAGAACCGAATACCTTATTCCACTTGCTTTGTACAGAGGTAACTTCACCCTTTTCTTTCTGTTACCGCTTTCCTATACATTATTCAAAATTTCCATTAGCCTTTTGAGCTAAGCTTTACTGGGGATTTGTGTTCAGTTAGTTGTCGAAGAAGACACCAAAATCCTTTCCAGAGCCAATGCTTCCCATGGCGCAATTGCCCATTTTGTAGTTATGGCTACATTCTTTTCTCTTCGAAACTTAGCTTTGCATTTGGTTATATTAACATACATTTGGGTTGAATGGGTCTAGTTTATCAAGTAATCTAGATATATCTGTATGACTAGCATATTCTCAAGATTAATTTACCCATCTGCCAGTCTGTGTGCTGTGCACAGATTTTTATCAGCCTTTATTTTATAGGAACTTCCAGGTTTCTGGTGACAGTGCTGAACATCACAAGGCCTCTTACTGATCTCTAGAGCTCACTAGGAAAAAAATGGCAGTGATTCCCCCTTGATGGCAGCTTTTCTCAGATCAGCAAACTCTCTGATTCTTAAACCATTGAAATATGCACTCTCTTGATACCATATAGTGCTAATGTTTTTCTTGAGTGCCATGTGGTGCTAAGTCAAAGGCCCCACAAAAGTCTAAATATACTACATTTTAAGTGATCTTTAGTGATAGTGATCTTTAGCAACCAAAGCTGTAATCTCACCGAGAAACAGAATCTGGTTTATCTGACAAGACCCATTTTCCATACAAGTCTGTTACTTGGCACTAATTATATTCCTGTCCTTTAGCTCTTTATTAATTAAGTCCCATATCAGCTCTTCCATTATTTTGCCCAGGATCTGTGTCAGGCTAATTGGCTGATAGTTACCTGAGTCATCTCACTTGCCCTTTTCAATATTGTTGCAGCATTAGAACTTTTCTAGTGTTAATTTTCCTGATAAATCAACATTTATTAAACATTAAAATTAGCAGACCAGAAATCTCTTCAGCTACCATTTGAACACTCGCAGGGGGCATGTTATCTACAACTTTTATTTTTTAAAAAGTCTTATTTCTAATACATATAATTTACTAGCCTCCTGATTACTAATAGCCAGGAAACAATTTCATCTACCTCATATAATACAAACCTATCATCTTGTTTGTTTCCAAAACAGATGAGAAAAATGCACTAAATACTTCTGTTTTTTCTACACTGTTAACCATTTCACCATTTTCCTCTACAAGTGGGCTCATACCTTGGCTAGGATTTTTTTTCTTATTATTATCATACACTTAAAAATAATCTCATTGCCTTTATTTCTGTCAGCCATGTATTTTTCTACAATGCCTTTAGATTCCCTTTTTAACTATGAACCCATCATCACTTCTATTATCTATCCTATTTATATTGAATGGAAATCTTCAAGTGGAGACTAGGCAGCAGACACCTTGCTGGGGTCACCTAGCCCCCACTTATCTTTCCTTCTTGGTGCAGGGGGCTGAACGTGATGATCTTTCAAGGTCCCTTCTGGCCTTACAATCTATGAATCTATGAAACTATGAATTCTCTCTCTCAAATGTTTGCATGAGTTATTTGCTGTCACTTTATTTATAATTGCTGTCTTCACTGCAATTGAACATGGGTGGGCTTTTTACTAAAGTCATCTTCTTTCTTAATTGTAGAACTGTGTCTTTTGGCCACATGGTAAACTATTCTGAAAGGATTTCCAATATTCATTCTTGTTTTTCAGTCTTTTTTCCCTCTTTCTCAGTTAATTCTGGTGGGTCTGGTTGGTATTGTCATCTCTTTGCTCATTGTGGTCAGGTCATGTCCCTTGTCCTTAGGCAACCAACAGCTTTCAGTCATCTGTAACCATCCTGATGAATTCCAACGCCCAATCACCTTCTATCGTCTGTGATACCTTTTGCATTTGAAAATCCTGCTCTACAACTTTTACAAAATCTAATGGTGTTTTATTACGGGCTGCCTGTGGCAGTGGCATGGTCACACATCCCTTCATGATCAAGAGCTTTGGTCTCAGCCAGCAGATGCATGTGCACTGAGCTCACTGCCACAGCCACACCTCCCTGGATCTGTTAGTAGGTGTCTTGGACCTCCAGCACATATCACCCACCAACTTTCTATACACTACAGTTCTTGATTTGTTGTTTCTAGATTTGGGTATTCTGTAACACACCACTGGGGTATTATTAGGGCTGTGCAAAATTTTGCCGGCTGTTTCTTTTAGAATCATTTTGCATGCTAAACAGAAAAATTGAAATGAAATGTAAAGGCTTTGAAATAGCCTTAAAATGAAAAGAGGGCAGTCAAAATGCTTTGAGTTTTGAAGCTGGGCTTCCTTGCAGCTAAAGAGACACTAAGGAGAGGGAGGGGAAAGAGTGGGGAAGGACTGCTCTCATATTGACTGTGTAGCTGGCCAGTGATTGTGATCTTTCCCTGAGGTCCCTTCCAATCCCTGTGCTCTGGGGCAGGGATGGAAAAACAGCATAAAAAGCATTATTTGACCTGAGCTTTTTCTGTGCCTTCACACTTACGAGTGATATGAGTTTTGCTTTGAACGTTTGAGGTGCAGTTTCCCAGGACTCCCTGCACCTATCTCCTTGAAACTCAGCAGCTTAATGGCCTCAAAAGAGGCTACAATTCCTTCAAGTTTAATCTAAATCAGGCAAGAAAGGACAACATTATAGGCAGTTTCTTGCTTCCCTATTATAGCCTATGGGCAAAACGTCGAAACAGCACTGAAAAGCGAAACAGTTTCGACGAAATGAAACGGAACAGTGGTTTCGAATCGAAACAACCCAAAACAAAACCCTGTCCCATCAAAATGTCAAAACGCAAGTCAAAACAAAATTGGTCTGTTTTGCACAGCCCTAGATATTATGGTGATGGTGGCCATATAAATGCTAGCTGTCTAGATAGACAGCTTGATACAGGAATCCCTGGGTGGAATTGCCTGGCTTGCACTATGCAGGAGTGCAGACTAGCTCCTCCAAATGATCTTTCTGATCCATGACATGATGATTTACCTATTCCTTCCAAAGACAGCAAATAGCATGTGCCCATGGCCTCCACCTCTCTCCCCTGGGGAGGAGGCTCTTCTCAGCCAGGCTGGCTGACCTGCTCCACCGGGCTTTAAACAAAGCCCGCTGGGGGATGGGGGGACTACTGCC
>NW_017728886.1:266678120-266688604 GCF_001723895.1 Crocodylus porosus | reverse complement strand
CCGCCACTGCTAGCACATTGGGTTCAGCTGGGCTACAGTCCCATGCTCCACCATTGGTGCAGAAATTGTGCCACGACCACCACCTCCTGCCTGCTGGGCTCTGGCTCCAGCCAGGCTGCAGCCCTATGCCCTGTTCTTGACACAGAAATTTGGGGTGGAAAGTGCCCCCACCATGTCCCTCCCGATGCATTGCCAATGGTCAGAGCAATTATGGAGGAGGAGGAGGAAAACTGTCTAGGAGTCAAACCCACCTGGCTATGCAGGGAAAAGGAGAGCTGAGAGCTTCTGATGCATCCTTCTCCATTGGCATGGGAATTGAAAAGAGAGGCAAAATGTGGGAAACCCATCATATTTCCTGGCCTCTTTTTAGGAATCAATTCTCTTGCTTTGCAATTTTTTCCCTCATAGAGTGTTTCCAACACCCAGTACCCAAGAATAGTGGCGCCCAACCTCTTTGTCCACAGGGCCAGAGGATCAGTCTATGGGCTGGATCTGGTTGGTGGACCCAATCTAGGCCTAAGGCATGTGTGGCGGAGCCCCATCCATCCATGTGGAGGGAGCAAAATGGGTAGCTCAGCCCTAATCCAGCTGTGTGGTGAAAGGGGCGGGAGTCACACAGAAAAGGGCTTGACCTGGCCCTGAGGAGGGTCAGAGTCTGGCTCTAACCTGCCACGCAGGGCTTGGGATTTTGGCAGTGGGGAGCATGGCGATATTAACTGTCACTGCTCTTTTGACACCAAATTTCTAGAACCATGGGGAGCTCTGAAGACTGGATTCCAATTAATATATTTTCCATGTATAGAATCTAATTATTCAGGGGGTTGTATTAATTCAAGGTCATCTTGTATGTGGGTAAATATGGTGTGTGTGTGTAATACACGCATTCCTATATTAAGCATACCCATACATACACATACATAGCAAAATTTGGCTATACATATAATGTATGATGAAAAAGTAATTTTGCATTTACCTAGACATATGTGGTACGTCCTAATCTGGACAGTTCAGTGCAACTAAGGAGCCTTGGGCGGATTGGGGCCACATGCCTCAGGCACCAGATTGGATCCACCAGCTGTATCCATTGCATTAGGATGGTTTTGGCCCCTTGGGTGTGAAACGCACCAATTCATTTAAACAGAAGAATTTCTTATAAATTGTTTTAAAGAAGAAGAAAACCATCTGAGCCAATTTGCTTTGCTAAGCTCAGAGCTATAAGTTAGGCTTAGAAAATGTCATGCTGTTACCTTTTTAACTTCGCTGTTTCATTCAAACAGTATCCCCTTTCTTTGAGAACAGCCATGAAGCACTGATGTGCTGACCAAAGAACAGTTTAAAATTGTAGGAAGGTGAAAATGTAGAAGTGATGGTAGGGAATTAATAATAGGGAATTTAAGTATGAATAGCAGGGCAAATTTCTTAATAGAGATGTATTAAACTGTGAAAGAGGCTCCTAGGAGAAAAGGGTAATATTTCTATCACTTGGCAACCAACAGCTTTCAGTCATCTGTAATCAGTTAAAAATGAATTTAAAAGAATAACTGGAAAGATTGTGCAGTTCTACCAAGGCAACAGGTCAGCCACAGGGGCCATCTCATATTCTTCAGTATTCCAGTTTTTCACTGACAAAAGGAAATAACCCTCTTTTGGAGGGTGGCTACTGAATAATTTAAGCCTCTTCAGGAGGCTCTATCACAGCAGACAAAGCAATGGCAACCAGCATTTCCTCCTTTGGTTTCATTGGCAAAGGACATATGAACAACATACTTCAAGAGAAAGGCAAAGTACCTCCCAGGTATCAAAGGCCTGACTGATGAAGGGAAAGGTTTAAAAGGAAGCATATCATTGAACAGCAGGGTCAGATGAACATTGGAAGACAAGTCTCTGCTTCCAAGTGTGACTGTAAGAGTTGAGACATTGTTTGCTTTTTGCTCAAGCCTGACACAGAGTTCTTCAGGGATCTGGTACTAAGATTTCTTCCTAGTCTAAGGCCATCTTTCCGAGGACTAGACCTGGGTCATTTTTTTATTTTTGTGGATAGTAAAAATATCGAGCTGCTTCAAGGGAGGGGAGTACATCTTTGAGAACTTGGATAAAGGAGGTGATCCTCCCCCTCTATGCGGCACTGGTCAGGCCACAGCTGGAGTACTGCGTCCAGTTCTGGGCGCCGCACTTCAGGAGGGATGTGGACAGCATGGAGAGGGTCCAGAGGAGGCCACTCACATGGTCAGGGGCAGCAGGGCAGGCCCTACGAGGAGAGGCGACAGGACCTGAACCTGTTCAGCCTCCAGAAGAGAAGGCTGAGGGGGATCTTGTGGCCTGTTACAAACTAGTCAGAAGGGATCAGCAGGCACTGGGGGAGTCCCTGTTCCCCCGAGCACCGCCAGGAGTGACCAGGAATAACGGTCACAAGCTGGCAGAGGGCAGGTTTAGGTTAGCTATCAGGAGGCGCTACTTCACGGTCAGGGCGGCTAGGGTCTGGGACCAGCTTCCAAGAGAAGTGGTGCTGGCTCCTGCCCTGGGGGTGGTTAAGGGGAGGTTAGATGCACATCTTGCCTGGGCTGTTTGACCCCAGTACTCTTTCCTGCCACGGCAGGGGGTCGGACTAGATGACCTGCTCAGGTCCCTTCCGACCCTAGAAACTATGAAGTTACGTGAATCATTCCAGCTGGAAATAAATGAGCAAAATGGATGAATGAAAAATGCCTTTTTGGAAAAGTTGAAAGCTCTGTTCTGAGACAGTATCTTTAATTAATAAATGAACCTGACAAAAAGAGTTGGTTTGTTTTGGCTTGAACAGAGTCTTCCAGGATAACCCAAAATGGATTTTTCCTCCAGTTGGCCATCAAACTGGAAAATCTGTTTGTTACAGAGCTATACCCAGGACTTTTTTCATATTTCTGAATAATTACCTCCCCTCCCCGCATCTCTCAGATGGAAAATGAAAACTGTTTTCACAGTTGGTAGGGTCGGAAGGGCCCTGAGCAGATAATCAAGTCCGACCCCCTGCCATGGCAGGAAAGAGTACTGGAGTCAAACGACACCGGCTAGGTGATTATCTAGCTTCCTTCTGAAGACCCCCAGGATAGGCGTGAGCACCACTTCCCTTGGAAGTTGGCTCCAGATCCTAGCCACCCTGACTGTTTCCTAATGTCTTGCCTGAACCGACTTGTAGTTAACTTGTAGCTGTTAATCATAGTTACAAAGAAAGCAGCTGCTTAATCCAGCTGTAAAGGCTGATGCCTTATGCATTAGGCCACTAGACCTGACTAGCCAAGTGGGACATGAACCCATGATCCCAAGCTCCAGAGGCCGATGCTATTTTTTTGCCATTCATGTTGAGAACCTAGACAGCTTTTAAACCCCTGTCAAAGAACCCAACTTGATGCCACCCTCTTCCTTACTTTAGATAATCTACCTGCCTTGCCCAGGGCCATTGAAATTTCTTGGCCTTTGTGACAGATCTGTCTTGTCTGTGCCTTATATAGCCAGAGGACTCAAAAATCCTATCAGAGCATGTCTACACCATCAAAAGACTATGGGGGAGGATGGTTCAACAAGGACAAGTGCAAAGCCCTGCACTTAGCAGGGAGGAATCCCATGCACTGGTGCAGGCTGGGGGTGACTTACTGGGCAGCAGCTCTGCAGAAAAGGACCTGGGGATGACAGTGGACAAGAAGATGGATATTAGCCAGCAGTGTGCCCTTGTTACCAAGAAGACTAATGGCATCCGGGGTTGTCTTGGTAGGTTTGTTGCCAGCAGATTGAAGGCAGCGTTTCTTCCCCTCTATTTAGCACTGGGGAAGCCACATCTGGAGTCCTGTGTCCAGTTTTGGACCCCCTGCTACAGAAAGGATGTGGACAAGTTGGAGAGAGTCCAGCGAAGGGCAACAAAAAGGGTTCAGGGGCTGGGGTACAGGACTTGTGAGGGGAGGCTGAAGGAGCTGGGGTGATTGAGTCTGGAGAAGAGAAGACTGAGGGGGATTGAACAGAAGCCTTCAAGTCCCTGCAGGGGATGCAAAGAGGATGGAGCTGGACTATTCTCAGTGGTGGCAGATGACAGGACAAGGAGAAATGGGCTCAAGCTGCAGCAAGCAAAGTTGAGGTTAGATATGAATAAAAACTTTCCCACTAGGAGGGTAGTAAAACACTGAAACAGGTTACCTAGAGAGGTGGTGGAGTTTCCATCCTTGGAAGTTTGAAGACCCACCCAGGTAGACAAAACCTTGGTAGGGATGATGTAGCTGGGGCTGGTCCTGCTTTGAGCAGGGGGTTGCACTAGATGCAACCTCCTCAGATCCCTCTAAACCCTCATTTTCTATGTTTCTATGACTGCAGTGAAGCACAGCATCCCTGATCCAAGTGTGTTGCTCTCTGAAATGAAAGTGATGTAGTGCCAGGGGTTGACGAGAATGAGGGTGGTTGGGTCTTGACACAAGACAGCTGCACAGAATAACCTTTGAGGCATGCATTGAGTAGCCAGAGAATGCCAAAAAACATTATGGTTGTATTCAGGTGGCTGCTTCCCAGTAGATAACTGGGACTAGATGCCAGCCAGGCCCACTACAGTACAAGCAGAGCCAGCTGTGGGCTAACTAGCCTGCCTGCTACCGTGGCTTCTCACATGTAACTACCTTCACACATGTGCCAATAAGCACTCTCTCTCTGATACACTTTTACATGCCTAGTTCTCTCCTAAAGCAGCAATAGTACAGCTATTCCAGAGGAAAACATGCATACAGCAGGCTTTCTTCCCAAGCCTGGGTCCTTTTTGTTCCCCAAAAGAAATCCCAGTCCTAGCATTTCAGGTTTTCCTTCAAGTATTATTGAAGAGTAAAAAGCTTGTAAGATATAATTAATTAAGTATTTAAGCATATGTTTAGCATTAGGTACTTACCTAGGTCATATAGAAATACATTGCTTCAGTACTGGATGACAGTGGAAGGACTTGAAAGCAAGTCCTTGCAGATTTTTTCTTTCTGAATTGAGTCTCTAATGAATACACCTGTAAGTTTCATTGCTTCTGGACAGACTTTAGCACATAGGAAATACACACTTTTTGACACACTTATTTTTTAAAAGCAGTAATAATCAATTCATTAATCATCAATTAATAATCAAGAGTATCAGAACATATTCTCAGTTAGAGCTGACCAAATGATAGCCCTTAGGCTGCATGTGGCCAATGGGTGGTTAAGTCAGGGCTCGCAGATGCTGGCTATGCTTAATACATTGCGGTTGGCAGTGACAGGAATGAGGATGAGCATCTGCTGCATTATCTCCTTAACTGCTGGTGCCAACACACTGGTTTTGGCAACCACAGTGAGAAGCCCCATAAGCCAGACCCAGAGGTGGGTTGTTTGGCTTGTGAGAAATCCTGCTGTCTGGATCCAGCCTGCCAACGGCTTGGAGCTGGACATCCCTGTTCTAAGTAATAATTATCCTATATCACTCTGATTTTTGAAACAGGGAGCATCCCAGTTACTGGGGAATCCATTGTTATATTGTCTTCTTCTCCAAACCCATTGTCACATCTTGACGAGAAGGGAGGGAAGTGGATTTTTAAGGGAGCCAAAAACATCAAAAAAGCTCTTGGGCCTGGTGGGTGAAAGCAGACTACACCACAAAAACATGGCGATGGACGCTTCAGGGTTTAAGTCTCCATAGCCTTTGAGATATGATGCTAATTCAATATAGAACAAATCACAACTCAAACTCATGAGCATCAAACAAAGCAATATGCAATCGTGTCCAAATTTACATTCAGTGTTAATAATATTCCAGATAGGTGGAGGAGTGGATGGGTGAGTGAGTATCTCATTTTTTTTTCTTTTTTTAAAGAGATTAAATAGGAAGGAAAACTACTAAACTGTGCCAAAGATTCTAGTTCAAGCTGGGAGTTTTCTTCCGTGGGCTAGGTGAGATATGGAGCACGGAGAACCTGGCGTGAACATCCACACGGACACCCAGCTTCCCTTGAATTTAGCTGAAATTGTACAGGTGCAATCAGGGTAGAACAGAAGCCAAAGAGTCAGCGCTCATCAACGCCTGGGACATAGATGTCCAGGTTGGGAAGAACCATTTATGATCACAACTGCTGCCTATGGGCCATAAAATGTTATCTATGGATTCCTTTATCAAAGCAGTAATTTGTGGTTGAACCACAGCTCTTCTCTTTCAAAGATATCTAGTTTAATTTCCAGTGATGGAAAATCCTTCCTGGCCATTGGCCAATTTTTTCCAATAACTGTCTTCACCACTGAGGATTTTCACCTTATCTCCATCTATATTTTTTCTACGTGCATTTTAGCCCTTTGCCACTTACAGTAAAGAACCCTCTAGTACCAAATATCATCCTTTGATGCCTTGAATCAGTTACTTAACTTTCCCTCTAATAACATGCATAGATTTTGCTCCTTAAGGACATTTATACCCATGCTCTGGGAGGCATTGAGTGGGGGGGAGGGGAGAGGAGAGGAGGGGATGTTTTAACTGAGCGGCTCTGAGAGCCACTCGAATTAAAGTGCCCGGGGCGTCACATATATCAGCGTCCCTGTGCTGAAAAATGGCGGCAGGGACGCTTTAGCTAAAGTTCATCAACAAGTTTTAATTAAGGTGCCCCCACCACCATTTTTCAGTGCGGGGATGACGCTGGAGTCTGGTGGAGCATGGTAATTGCCACACTCCAGCAGACTTGATTAATTGAATCTGCTCCAACCTGCTGTAATTACTGTGCAATCGGAGTAGCCTCAGAGCACATATAGAGGCACCCCAAGTCTTTATCCTAAAGGAAGTTTTTCTAGCTTTTTTGTATCTCTTTTCTGAACCCTTCCCACACTTCCTGCATTGTTCTGAAAGTTTGAATACCAGATACAGACACAGATGCCAGATACAGGCTTTCCAGTAAGAGATGCGTCAGTCTGATACACAGGGAAAATAATCTTGCTAGTCCTTACTCATGATTCTTCTGATTTTTCCATCATGTCAGCACTTTCAGGCAACGCACTTAATTTGGAGATTCCCATTTTTTGATTTGCCAGTGTTCAAGAAAAAGCCTCTCATTTTTCAGATATGGCCTGTATTCTTTGTTCCTAGTTGTATAAATATGTCTCTTTTGAATAGGTCCAGAGGAGCGTCTGGTAGGGAATTGCCCCAATTGTATAAGCCTGGGATGGGTTATTTGAAAATGATCATTTCTTGAATTCATGTGAGGTTGTGATTTAGTGTCTAACAGGGATCTTTTCAATGAGGGTATAGCTCTTTTTAGACCCGACCCATAGTTCATTAAAGGCGATGGGATTCTTGCCAAAGATTTTCTGACATTTCAGAACCTGCCTTCCCCACCCCAGTGTATTTCATAGAGTGTCAAAAATATAAGTCATCCTTCTGATGTGAAAAATATCATGAGGCATGTGAACAAATGTGTCTAAATCACCTTATATTGGCTTCTTTCTTTTGTAACAATCTTCTGCCTTAATAAAGGTGAGAGGGAAGAGAGAGGTAAACAACAGACCTCTTGGCTAAGCAGAGCACAGAGTTCCCTATGGCCAAATAATTGCAAACTGCTATGAAGTGAGAGGAGCCTTCCTGTCGCAGGTTCCTACACCTCTAAGGTAAGATGCAATATTAATGGAAGAAACCCACCATTTTCTAATTTTAAACAGGCCAACATCATTTTTTCCCCCATTGCTGAATCAGCCTTGCGTGCAAAGTTTATTACAGTAAGTGCGACTTCATTTTTACCGTGGTAATGTTTCAAAGTGCTTGTGACTACAGCCTTAACAGTGGGCTGTGCCTACGCTGATGACCTTTCATTATCAACGTGCAAATCTGGAGATATTTGCTGAAGGTGGAGGATGGTTAGGGCTAGAGCACAATTCTCCTGAACACTAATATTCTCTTTTCATTCACAGATTAATTGAATTTTTGCAGAGCAATGAGAGAGGCAGTTGATATGGGCAGATGTATTATTATGCCACTTTAACAGTTTAGAGAAGCCTTTCAGTTTCGGGTCTTGTGTCAGTTGATCTGGCATTTCATTTGCCCATTCCTACCCCAAAGAAGTGAAACTAGATTTGACTTTGTTTCATTCAGGGATAAGCTACTCTGATTTAACTGCCACTTATTGGGCAGATGGAACAATTGCATTGGATTCAGCTGCAACACAGTACGGGTTTATGCCACCTTTTAAAATGTTGAGAAACTTTTGTCTACCCATACCCAGCTTGTGATTTAGTGCACTGAGGGCCAGGAGGCATTTCTGAGTTCTCCTATCTCCTTGCACTGCTGATTTCTTGTAGGGCCTCAAACTTAGAGGCCATTTTTGAAAATGTGATCCAAGTCTTGTGTCTTTCCCATCTGTTAAACAATAATGTGACCTAGTTGCATTTGTAGAGAACTTTTGAGGGCTCTGTTAGCGCAACACTATTATCCAGCAATGAGTGGCTGTCCCCTGACCCGAGGTTAGTTCAATATTGCTCATTCAGTCCAGGAGCTCTGCTAGGTAATGGAAAAAGGGTGGCAATTGCAACAATGGTTTTATTTGCAGTTTGAATCCCTGCTCACTGGAAACTGGATTGGTTCCATCAACTCCTTCCACATGGGTTGGGCTCTTTAGTGTTGCTTCATGCCTCCACTGCAGGACAATCTGCTTTGCGCTGGGAGGTGATAGTTTCACAATGCAGATATATTTAATATCTGGCTTGGGTAGCAGATATTTTCATAACTCTCTCTGCTTCGCAAATATAAAACCACATTGCTATTCATTTGGCTCTTCACATAGAAGGGTGAAAATGTGCAATGCATCCATCTCAGCAGTCAGATTAAATTCTCTGGATGCCTCTTTACCGCATTGAATTGTTGCTGTCGATAAGATCGCCTGCATCAGAACGACAAACAACACCGCTGACCTTTCCAGAAATGCAGAGCTGCTTTTAATGTTCCTTACCTCTTAGGCAATGCATGATATAAGTCATTTTTATATTGCTCTTATTTGTGCAGAGGAACCACAGCAATGATTCCCGGTGGATTTGGGGCTGTGAGTAAAGGGAGACAGACGGTCACAGAAGACCTGAACGGTGGGGGACCCCATTATGTTGGACACTGTGGGCTCATGCAGTGGGGGATGTGGTTCCTCTGCTCTTGCAGACAGTGTGATCCAGCACTCTCCCAGTGTTGTCTGTCCTGATGCTGTGACCCCCTGAAGACCTCAATGTTATAGAATAACCACAAGCTCAATTTGGCAGCAAAGGCTCAGCCAGGTTTATTACCTACAAAACACCTGCTCACTAATGCACTTGACCAAATGGTTGCAAGACATTAGCTCTGGATCCCGAGGGCAAGATATCAGCACAGCTCACATCTTGCATCCTCTAGGCCAATGCAAGGCTTTTTAGCTCCCCATTCATACATTGATCAAAGCATTTTTGTTTACTTCAGACAGTTTGCACTGGGCATTTCCTGCACCATGTATTTCAACCATTATCAGTATTTTAGCAGATCATTCTAATCCTTAGGCATCCTGTCATTATCTAGTGTGTTTTGGACCATTCAGTACCAATCTTATCAATCAACTTTATCAATCAACTTTGGTTACATAAAAGCCCATAATGCATGCTGGTAAGATCAGGCTGTATATACCCCTGACAACGTGTGCATCCTGTTTTGGTCAATGCTTCAGAAGAGCCTTTAGGTGAGCTGTCAATGCACTGAACAATGCTTTTATTAATCAATACACCAGTCCCTACCCCAAAAAGTTTGCAATCTAAATTGATCAGCCAGGCAAAAGGTGGGAGGAAGGAAGCACAACTGGGTTCATTTTACAAGTGAAGAACTTGAGGCTCAAGAAGGTGAAATGGCCCCACATGGGCCATAGTCCCACCAATGCCAGGGTACTGCCTTTGCTTGAGCTCACACAGAAAATAGGGCAGAGCTGGGAAATGAATAGACATCTCTTTGGCTGGAATTCAGCATTTCACTGCAAGACCATCTTTCCATGTAGGTTGTACCCCAGGCCAACAAGGGCTGGATTTGTCCCAAGGCCATACCATGGACTCTCCCAATGCATGTAGCCCAGGAACCACACTTTGAACTTGCAACATAGTATAGTTATATAAACAGGAAGACTGAAAAAGCTTTACTGTTTCTCCTTGCATAGTTTTCTTGGGAGCTAAAGTGGAGGCAAATTCCCATCTCATTGCAGGAAAACTCAGGATGCAGTTCTTGCTACAGTTTTCTTCCATAGATGTGCTTTCAGGCATCAAAATAACTCCATCTCCATATTCACTACATACAGGGTCCTTTTGACTGTTTCCGAAGAAACAGAGGAGAGTACCAGGAGTACCAGGAGTATATTAAAAATGTTTCAGGTGCCTGTACTTAAAAACATCAGAGACAGAGAAGGGTGCATGATTTTTTGTCCCTGCCTTCTGCAAAGCCTGAAAATCCTTGTTGACTTGAGGGTCTCCTTGCTTAGCTCCTGTAGT
>NW_017728886.1:266667025-266678020 GCF_001723895.1 Crocodylus porosus | reverse complement strand
AAGAAACAGAGGAGAGTACCAGGAGTATATTAAAAATGTTTCAGGTGCCTGTACTTAAAAACATCAGCGTTTGTTGATTTTTCTGTAGAGTGCAGACAACAGAATAATGCATTTCAACCAAAATAATTATGCTGAATATTATTCAACCAAATGATTATCATTAATGATGATAGCAAAGTGTGTAATCACATCTAAAAGATGCCACCTCCAGCAGTGTATGGCAGCCTCTAACTTCAGAGCACAGTGGAGACAGAGAAGGGTGCATGATTTTTTGTCCCTGCCTTCTGCAAAGCCTGAAAATCCTTGTTGACTTGAGGGTCTCCTTGCTTAGCTCCTGTAGTCTTGCAAATCATAGCTTGGGATAGTGAAAATGAGCCAGTGAAAATGCCCCTTTTGATGTTTTTCCTCCCTGCATTTTCATAAGAATGAAATGTGATGGTTTGCTTTGACTCTTTCCCCAGTGACCTATTATACAATAGAGGTTGATGCATGTTAAGAGAAGCATTTCACTTTTCCAGATTTCCATATGTTCTACTGTTGCACATTTGCTAGGTTTTTTTTGGTGGGAGGGAGGGTTTGTTTTTTTTTAATGTGCTATCCTGCACTCTGGCATCTTTGGATTGCTTTGTTTTCCTTCCCAGGTGAACCCAGCTTCTTACAGTGCTTGGACCACAGAGCAGAAGAAGGTGAAAGAAACTTCATCTCCATTCTCTTGCAATGGTTTGGCACTAGCATAGTTGCACAAACTTCAGTGGAGCTCCTCTGGTGCATTCTGGGGTAGATAAACACCTAGGATCTTTAATGTTTCCAGCAGAGCTGTCTCCATTTCACTGATGTCAGGGAATCATCCTGCCAATGAGACGCATCATTTGTCTTTATGTTTGGGGAAGATCTGATGTCCAAGAGCTCTGTCATTTCTATTTCTGATACAAAATGCAGCGGGCCATAAAAGCAGCTTAGATCCCGTATAAGTGAATCTGAAGAAAAGCCATCACAAATGCTTTATTATCCTTTCTGCTGTCCTTACTTGCACTCTTGCTTCGGCCTCTTGGTGAATGAAAGCAAGTGAACAGAGAAGTCTATTTTACTTAAGTTTCCAGAAGTCAAAAAATATGTCTCAAGTGCATGGTTCAAACAAATTAGAGGGGAGAAAGGAAAGAGAAAGGGAAAAAAGGGGAAGAATGAGCAAACAGAAAAGATTTCCAATGTTAATTTAATATTTGTGGGATGCAATTAGTACACATCAGGCTACTCAATAGGAGATTGCCCTGCAGGTCAGATTGTTGTGGAGTAATAGACTCAGAGTATGGCGCACTGAGCTGCCACAAAGGCCCTATTACATGCCTAAATTACATGCCCGGGTAGCACTCCACACAGCTTGCACCTGACAATTTGCCAAAGATTAGCTGTCTGAAAAATGCCGCTCAGAAGTTCCTTCTTTCATGGTGTCTTCTATTATCTGGTGAACAATGGACAAAGTGCGTTGCTGATTAACCACCCCCCACTAATTCGATATGGTACATGAGCTGTCGGCTACAGGATCATCTCTCCTCTCTAGTTTGGAAGGAGAAGGAATGAAAACGTGCCCATCTCGTGAGTTGTTCATGCTTGCAGCAGGACAGAGCACCTACTATATTGCTGCCTGAACCATGTCTTTGACTCCTAATTCCGTTGTTCTTTCTGTCTTTTCTTAGGCAAAGCTGCCAATCATTAGAAGCCTGCCTAAGTAAAAGGTCTCAGGATTTTGGCTGCTTTTCAATGAGTTGCAATAAGAAAGCCGTCAACTATTCCTGGAGCTCTTGGGTTAATTGTTCTGTTGACTCGATGATTTTCAAAAGGTGGCTTGCAAATGAGTTGGCTGCTTGAATTCTCTTGCATTGCTGGGAACACAGATGAAGCTCATATTCTGCCAATAAAACATCTGGGCCAGGCTTCATTTTGGGTTTCACAGAAGATTAATGGTAACCAAGAGCAGAAATAATGCAAAAGTAGGAAGTGGGGAATAGATTCCAGAAAGGTCCCTGTATAGGACAAGGGAGGCTTCTACATCTTTGATACTAGTTATCTTCTCATCTTTAACATATTTTGATGCTAATAACATTGGTATTTGCAGCTGTTACTCAGGGCAGAAAAAATCTCTATCCCAAATCCTAACAGGCAGAGATGGTAAAATAACTGATTGCAGTAAGAGACTGTTCTTTAAAAACTTTCCCTGTATCGCAACATCCAGGATGTATGGTGCAGATGTAATTTGGTAATATCTATCTCCTAAAAGACAATAACAAGTAGTAATGGGAAACTAATTACTTCAGGGATCCAGTAAGCAGTAATTTGTAACAGATTAACGTTTTTTAAAATCACTTCAGTAACCCAGGTAATATCCTGAGAGCCAGAAGTGGGAATAGACCTGTGATTTGTCTCAGAAAAAAAGCCTTGCAGTTTTAGCAGAAAGGACATGGAGCCTTTTAAAATGTGAAGGAGTATTGTTGTCAGGGATGGCATTGGTGATGCAAAGAATTGAATGAGCATGGCAGAGGACATGAGCAGCTGTCTGATTCATGAATGTTGAATAGGAGTGATCTTTGCAGCCTCACAGTTTGTCCTTGCCCAATGGCTAGAGACGGATCACAGGATGAAGCTATTGGCCAAGTCACAAAGCTCTGCCTGCCTTCCCGGTGTGTAGGAAATGGGGGCAATGTTACCTGTATTCTCCATTTACTCTAATCTGGAGGTGGGAAACAAATCACATGGGAGAAGAGTGACAAGGCATGTACAGAAAGACCGTGGGTGGTGATCTCCATTCTCAAGTGATACTTAGAATTTCATAGATTTCATAGACATCAGGGCTGGAAGGGACCTCGGGAGATCGAGTCCAGCCCCCTGCCCAAAGGGCAGGAAGTCAGCTGGGGTCATAGGGTCCCAGCAAGATAAGCATCTAATTTTGCTCTCGAAGCTGTTCAGTGTAGGTGCTTGAACCACCTCCGGTGGCAGGCTGTTCCAGACCTTGGGGGCTCGGACAGTAAAGAAATTCTTCCTTATGTCCAGCCTGAAACGGTCTTGCAGGAGTTTGTGACCATTCAACCTTGTCATCCCTTGAGGCGCTCTGGTGAACAAACATTTCCCCAGATCCTGGTGGTCACCCCTGATAAACGTATACGTGGCCACCAGATCACCCCTGAGCCTGCGCTTTTCCAGGCGCGTGGCTCTCCTCTGGACTCTCTCAAGCTTCTCCACATCCTTTTTGAATTGTGAAGCCCAAAACTGGATGCAGTACTCCAGCTGTGGCCTCACCAAGGCCGAGGACAAGGGGAGAATGACGTAAATCCCGGGATTTGCTGGAGAAGCATCTATGGATCCACGCCAATGTTTTGGTCACTTTACTAGCTGCAACATCGCATTGCAGGCTCATGTTCATCTTGTGGTCAATGATGACCCCCAAGTCTCTTTCTTCTGCATTTCTAGCCAGCATAGCATTGCCTATAAGGTTTTGCCTCCCAAGGTGGAGAACCCTGCATTTTTCGGTGTTAAACACCATCAGGTTCTCGTCCGTCCATTTGCTGAACCTGTCCAGGTCAGCCTGGATTGCTCGCCTGCCTTCTGGTGTGGATCCTTTGCCCCAAAGTTTGGTGTCATCAGTGAACTTGGCCAGTCCGCTGCTGACTCCAATGTCCACTTCATTAATGAAGATGTTGAACAATATGGGTCCAAGGACAGAGCCTTGGGGGACCCCATTGGTCATAGGACACCACCATGAGTGACTTCCATCAATTACTGCCCTCTGGGTCTTACCACAGAGCCAGTTCTCCAGCCAGCGGATCATGGTGGACCCAAGGGCACATTTGGCCAGTTTTGCCAAGAGGTGATCGTGGGATACCAGATTGAAGGCTTTTCTGAAGTCAAGATATATGACATCATTCTCATCTCCCTTGTCCAGGTGATAGGTCATGTGGTCATAGAAGGTAATGAGAAGAAGAGAAGAAGAAAACAAAGCTGGTTGGCCTTTAGGTTGCACATTCCTTAGAGCTGTGTTTGGGCCTTTCTGACCCCCTTCTTTATGGGGGCTCTGTCTTCCACCTTTATGATGGTAAAGGCAGATACAAGAACTGGATTATAACTGAAAAGTAGCTCCTTCTCCCTTTGCCTGATAGAAAAGGAATACACTGTGCAAACATAGAAGGAGACAGCCAGAGAGGAGATTAATGAGTATTAACCACATAGAATCAGAGAAAATGAGGGTGGGAAGGGACCTCAGAAGGTCACATCTAGAGCAACTGCCTGCTCAAACCAGGATCGGTCCCAACTGCATGATCCCAAGCAAGGCTTTGTCTACCTGGGTCTTAAGAGCCCCCAAGGATAGAGACTCCACCACCTTTCTGGGTAACCTGTTCCTCCGCTTTACGACCCTCCTGGTGAGAAAGTTTTTCCTAATATCTACCCTTGGCAACCTTAGCCTGCAGCGGGACAGGAAACAAAACTCCCCGCAAACTGACTTGGTCAGGTGAGGTAAAACACCATTTCAGGAGCAGTTGTTGGCAAGGGAGCTCCAAATTCCCAGCATGTGGTCCTGAATGCAACCCCAAAGCACTGAGGCAAAGCAGTGAATGTACTATGTGAAAAGGAAAAAAAAACAACAATTTTTCAAGAAACAGATTAATGTTTTTAAAAATTGCTTTTCAAGCAATTTCAACCTCCAAAAAGGCTCAGTTCCAGTTTGGAGTCAGAGCCCAAGCTTGTCCATGACCCTGCAGAACCCCCAGGGGTTTAATTCATTATCAGGATTTAATAGGCTTTTCAAGGCATTTCTGAAAGGGGTTGTACAAAATTAGGTCAATGAGAATCCACATCCCAGTAAGCCTAGTATCTTGAAGGCAAGGCATAACCCATGAATAAAGGCGAAGTTATATGTTACACTTAGGCCATATGAGATCTGTTGAATGTTACGTGGTTTTAAAGCTAGAGTATGCTGTGAGCAATTGCAAATTAAGGGTTAATACTGTTTCTTACCTATACAGCTCCAACTTGGCACTAGAGGGCTGGCAAGAGGAGATGTGACTAGAAGCCAGGATATGTGGGCTCTATCCCTGTTCTGGATATTGGGGGGAGCTGGGAGCAGTGCATCCTGGGACGCTGGAGTACTGCAAATTGCTCATTTTATTTCCATGGAGCAGACTGAAGTGACCCTAATACAAGCTGGGTAGCACAGCCCAGAGTTAACCTTTACCAGATGTGGCATAATTTAGAGGTGTGCAGAGGGCACCTAGAACAAGTTAATGAGCTTTAATGTGTAGATGCTCACATTTTAAGTGCCTCTAAAGTGCAATATGTAGTACAACCTAAGGCACATAGGTAAGGTGGTGGTCTGAGGAAAACATGCTAGCAATAAAGTACTAATAGGGTGGTTAAAGCCAGGGCCAAAGAACCCCCTTTGTTTGGTGAACCAGTGTTTTTCATCATCAGCCCCCTGGAAATGACATCAGCAATGCTTAGTAACTGCAATGTATTGCTTTTTAGTGGGACTGTTGCCTTTCTGGTGCATTCTTGTTCATGGATCCTCCCAGATGGAGCTTACTGCAGGGGTCCCAAGTGGCTGCTGCATTATAATCAGCAGATAAGACCCTGCAGCTGCCTTGCATTTTGCTCCATGTGGCTTTAAAAAAAACAAACAAACCAAAAAAATGCAGGCTGTGCCAAGCCAGGAAAGAAGTTGGCCAGGTGGCCACAGTAATTGAAGTGCATGGACTTGGCAGAGCTGAGCCCATGTGTGGGCAGATTGCATGGTGCCTGGCTCCAGGCCGAGTTATTATTAGGCTCTCACTTTCTTGATGACTGTGTACATGGATAGTAAATAAAGAAGCCCACAAACCTTGTGGCAGTGTTGCCTGCACAGCAGGGTAGTGTCTTGCTCAGGGTTTCTGCTAGAAGCACTAGGCCCCTTTTGGGAAATATGAAGAACTTGGAGAATGGCCCATTGGAGAATTGTCACAGCAAAGGGGAGCTTTCTTAGCAGACAGCCAGTGGAAGCACATGACTGGCTCCTGCTCTTTCCCACTGATATAAGGAAGTTTCAATGGTGAGGCTCATTAACTGGCATAATATCGCTAAGGGACCTTATCAAGTGCATCATGATGTTCACGAGCGCTCATCTATCCCAGGGCCAGTAAAACACAGCAAACTACTTACGGTTTCCCTGCAGTTTACTGCATCCCAGAGAGACCTGGGCACAGAGAAGAATCCAAATCCCTTGTGACAGGAGAAGTGAATATTAGATATTTGGGATCACAGAGGGTTGGTTATACATTAGGTAATACCCATAGGATGCATCTACATGTGCTGTTAACATGAAGCAATAAACTCCAGGGCATTTCATAGAATCATAGAAATGAGGGGTGAAATCAGGAGGTCACATCTAGTGCAACCCCCTGCTCAAAGCAGGACCAAACCCAACTACATCATCCCAGCCAAGGCTTTGTCTACCTGAGTCTCAAAACCCTCCAAGGACACAGAGTCCACCACCTCTCTGGGTAAGTTGTTCCAGTGCTTTACTATCCTCCTAGTGAGAAAGTTTTTCGTATTATCCAACCTAAATTTCCCTTGCTGCAACTTGAGACCATCACTCCTTGTTCTGTCATCTGTCACAACTGAGAACAGCCCAGCTCCATCCTCTTTTGAACCTCCCTGCAGGTAGGTAAGGCTCATATTAAATCCCCTCACAGAGGGGATTAAATCACAACAGAGTATATCACTCACACACACTGTTGAACGTGCCCCTGGGACCACATCATGAGGTGCCAGATTGGAGCAGCCCTGTCTGGTAGAGGGCCCAGGAGGTCAGCCTGCCAGCCAGGGTTTTAGGCAGCACTTGTACATCAGGTGGCCACACCAGCCATATGCAGTGCATATCCTATTAAGGGATGTCCGCATGCTGGGAAAGTTTTTTCTGTCCAAGCTTTCCTCCAAGTTTCCTCCTGTGGCTTAATATGGCCTCTTGCCAGCCCTCTAGTGCCAAGTCGGTCTGGAACAGGCATTGCATAAATCGGTTTGACCCAAATCAGTTAAGTCTGATACTACATTCAACCAGGTTTATGTCAAACTGGTTTTGGCCATTTTGAAGCTGATTTATGTGCACTGAATGTCTGTTCTGTTACAGGTTTAAACCAGTTTCTGATCTGGTTAAACCGGTTCACTTAACCAGTTCACTTAAACAGGGTTATGTGTAATGTCTGTATCTAGCTGTTGAGACTTTATTGCAGAGTTAATTAAGCAGCTCCACAGTAAATGCCTTGTGTAGACATGCCCATAGAGGATAAACTGGAGTCCAGGTCAGGGGTTAAAACCACCTGAGTAGTACAGTGGTTGGAGCAGAGTCCCTGTTTTAGAATAAATGGGTTCAACTCCCTGTTCTGCTATACATATACTCAGTGACCTGGAGGATGTGATTGATTTTCTGCCATAAAATAGGGATAACAGCACTTCATTGTCCCACGAGGGTGGTGAAAGAATAGTTAACTCGGAAGATTGAGAGACACGTGGGGCAATTTTATGACTTCTGCAGCCCCCTTTACCATAGCATGTGGCATAGGTATTGTGTAGGCAACAGGCTTCTGTTTTCCTGTCAGAACTGGTTGGGTTTTTTTTAATTACCCAATTTGTACCTATTATCCCACTGGCCACTTTGCAGGCATTTTCTTGGATTTAGGATGATCTTTGAGGGAAGTCCTCTGTGGAAGGATCTTTTGTCTTTTTGCCGAAACACCTGGAGGCGTTTGTCTTTTTGCCGAAACCTTTAAATCCAAGAAAATTCTAACAGGCCAAAGCATGAAGGGAAACAGCCTCATTAGTGAGACTGAAATCCTTGCTCTCGGCAAAGGAGCCACATCAGCAATTCTAGTGGTGTCTTTTCCACCCAAAACCCAGCACAGATGATGGAAGATTTTCCAAAGCAGTAAGTGCTTTGGGATGCCTGACTTTGTATGTCCAAATGCAACCTGCACATTTCAGAATCAGGCTCCCTGAAGTGGCTTAGTCAAGGTTTGGGAGGTCTCTATTTCAGGGGCCCGACCTATCTGAAAACCCTGGAACTAAACTTTTAGAAACCATTGCTCTTCGAGTCAGTGAAAGGACCCCCACAGACTTCAATGCATGCTGGATTCACCCCCTAAAACCATCTGCTCTGATTACCAGCAACCCATACAAAGCAACATCAGCTAATTACAATTTAGAAGTTAGGTTTAGACCTCACCATCTCACCAGAGGGAAGGAAATCCTGAGATCACAGGAATACAGGGGCTAAAACATTCAAATTTGCAAAACTAATTCTGTGCAGAAAGTCTGGCCTTTTGCTTTAGTCATTAGATTATGCCTGGAGCCGGGGGTTGGACTAGATGACCTCCTGACATCCCTTCCAGCCCTAATTTTCTATGATTAGGACTCAGAAGAGATGGATTCAGTTCCCTAGTCTGTCACTAAGTCTTCATGTGACCTTGAGAAAATCACCTAATTTCTCTGTGACTCGGTACTTCTGCTGCATAATGGGACTAGCACTTCTGTCCTCCCTGTTTAGACTGAATGCTCTTTTAGCCAAGGACTGTCCTGCCTGGCACCCAGAACATGGAAGGACCTGATTTTGCCTGGGTTTCTAGGCTCTACCATAATACAAATAATAAAATACAGTTTAAATTGCACTCAAAAATGAAAAGAAAATCCATTCTGTTAATGGGTAACAAAATGAGAGAGAAGACAACTAAATGATGGAACAACTAGAAGTTTCACTTAGTGCCAGCTGGGAAGGCTTGCTGCAGACAAGGTTAATGGAGGCTTTAGAGCCATATGCTCTCCATTCTGTCTTTAATTGGATGCTAGCATCACTCTTCCAGTCAAGAAAATTGGGGGGACAAACTCTGCTTACATTTCCATGTGCCTAGACATTTGCATGGGATAGGCTTCCCCCCTGGAGAACAACCAGGGAAACTTGCAAACAACTCTACCTAAACTGGCTATTTTGTGAAATTACTGTATTTACTCAAATCTAAAATGACCCTGAATTTAAGACACCCTCCCTCACCCCAGAAATTCGATTCTATACAGAGAGAATTTATAATTTTTTAATATTTTTCCATAGAATCATAGAAGTCAGGTCAGAAGGGACCTTGTAGATCTTCAAGTCTGACCCCCCGCCTGGGCAGGAGAAAAAAAACAACTCAAATGAGTCCAGCCAGGTAGGCATCAAGCCTCCTCTTAAAGACCCCCAGGGTAGGGGTGAGCACCACTTCCCTTGGAAGTTGGTTCCAGCTCCTAGCCGCCCTGACCGTGAAGTCGTTCTTGCGGATGTCTAATCTAAACCTCCTCTCCAACAACTTGTGTCCATTTTTCCTTGTTATGCCCGGGGCGCTCGGCAAAACATGGTCTCTCCCAAACCCTTCTGGTCCCCCCCTCGTGAGTTTATAGACAGTCACCAGGTCCCCCCTCAGCCTTCTCTTGTGAAGGCTGAACAGGTTCAGGTCCTGCAGTCTCTCCTCGTAGGGTCTGATCACCTCCCTGGACCTGCTCGGGATGCATCTGTGGATGCACGACAAGGTGCGGTTAGCCCTGCCGACCGTGACCTCGCATTGTCAGCCCATGTTCATCTTGCAGTTAATAATGACTCCAAGATCCTTTTCTGCTTCTGTGCTCTCAAGAAGTGCATTTCCCATCTTATAAGTGTGCTGCTGGTTACTACTGCTCAAGTGCAGCACCCTGCACTTGTCAGTATTGAAGTGCATCCTGTTTTTGCTAGCCTACCCCTGCAACCTATCCAGGTCTTGCTGCAGTCTTTCCCCAACTACTAGCGTGTTTACCTCACCCCAAATTTTGGTATTATCAGTGAATTTAAACAGGTTGCTTTTCACCCCATTGTCCAAATCACTGATAAAGAGATTGGACAGCGTGGGCCCAAGGACCGAGCCCTGGGAGACTCTGCTGCCCACTTCCCCCCAGGTCGAATATGACCCATCTACCACCACCCTTTGAGCGCGACCCTGCAGCCAATCTGCAATCCATCTGACGGTGTAGGCAGCAATGCCACAGTCGACCAATTTTTTAATGAGGATGGGGTGGGAGATGGTGTCAAAGGCCTTGCTGAAAGACTACGTCCACGGCGACACCTGCATCCCAGGCTTTTGTGACCTGATCATAAAAGGCAATCAGGTTGGTCTGACATGACCTGCCCCTAATGAAACTGTGCTGGTTGCCCCTGAGCATCATCTCTGAGGCCGGCCCATCGCAGATGTGCTCCATGATGATCTTTCAAAGAGTTTCCCTAGGAAACTCCATGTATAGAGTCTAATCATTGTAGGGTCATATTTCATTCATCCCCCCCCACCTCCACCCCCCCATGCAAGAGCAGTATGTGTGTGAGGGAGATAGGGAGCATGGAAAGGTCAAGCAGCTTACCCTTTACTTCTGCCTGCCCCCCTGCTACCTCTGCAGCCTCAGGCTCACCTTCCCTCGCCACTTCTGTTCCCCCGTCTCTTCCCCCAGCTTCTGATCCTGGCTCTTTTCTCCCCTTCCCCTGCACTTCCAAACTCTGTCCCTGTTCTAGCCTGGGCTAGGCCCCAGTCAGCCCAGCCCTTGTAACAAATATGCTGGCTGCAACCTGCTGCTACAGGTTGGGCTGGGGCTTGTGCTCAGTGCCCAAAGCTCTAGCATGAATGGAGCCTGCCAGCACAGAGCAACAGTAAGCTGGGAAGGGAGGGGAGCAGGTGGAGGGGAGCAGGTGGAGGGAGCAGAGGCTGTGTGAGGGTGGGAGATGGGGGCAAGAGGCTGTAGGGGGAAGCTGGAAGAATGCAGAGGCAGCGGGGGGGTGGGCTTTGGGGGAGCAGGCTGTGGCTCCACCTGTAGCTATGGCTCCAACCCTGGGTAGGGGATAGAGCCAAAGCCAGTCTTACAGCAGCTCCTTGACTCCCCATCACTCTTGTACTCGATTCTAAGATGAGGGACTTTCCCCCCATGTTAAATTGG
>NW_017728886.1:266647623-266666880 GCF_001723895.1 Crocodylus porosus | reverse complement strand
GGGGGTCTTAGAGTCGAGGAAATACAGTAGTTTCTACTCATTAGTTCTAAACAGCTGGTCCAAAAAAAGATATTACAAAAATAACCTTGCCTCTGATCATTCACTTTTTCAAGTATTAGTAAAATTAAAATTAACAATAATCATTGCATCTGTATAATCTTATATCTATATATAATATTATAAATCATAGTGAATGAGAAAAGGCTGAGGGACCAGAATCTCTTCAGCCTCCGCAAGAGGAGACCGAGGGGGATCTTGTGGCCGCCTATAACCTTATCAGGGGCCAGCAGCAGGGACTCGGGGAAAGTCTGTTCACCAGGGCCCCCCTTGGGATCACCAGGAACAATGGCCACAAGCTGCGGGAGGATAGGTTTAGGTTGGATATTAGGAAGAACTACTTCACTGTAAGGGTGGCCAGAGCCTGGAAGAGGCTTCCCAGAGAGGGGGTGCTCTCGCCTTCCCCGGAAATCTTCAAGAGGAGACTGGGCAGGCACCTGGCTGGGGTCTTATGACCCCTGCCACCCCCAGTGCTCCTTCCTGCCCATGGCAGGGGGTCGGACTCAATCTTTCTAGGTCCCTTCCCACTCACCGATTCTGTGATCCTATGACTCTATGATTCTCTAGCATATATTAATACAACATTATATCATTGTACTTTGAATAAATTGTCTATTATACATTTAATATAATGTTATGACCATTATTGTTATTATTCATATTGTTATTGTTGCTGTTGCTTTTAATATTTATTATGGTCCTGGGTATGACCATAAACTGCCTCTGACTGGAGGGATGGGTGGTAATGTAGTGGGACTACTTGTAGTGGGGTAGCTCCTATAAAATACGATAATGTTGCAACTTCTAGTGTAAGGCGAGTATAGGGCACCTCGAAACCCTAGCTCCAACTGGCTTGTAGGTATTTCTTGGTCTAAAGGACATCACCCTAACAGAAACACACCCCCACTGAGGCATTAGGGAGTCAGTTCTTATCTGTTGCTCTCCGACAGAAACTACAACCATTGGGGTACTGAGTGTCTGGACTCAGGGTTTGGACACTATCTCATTGGTCTAAAGTGGGGGGTGGTAGGTGCAGGGTAGCTTCTACTCCTTTATACTCTTGCCTACACTCATGCACTGAAGGTCTTGGTGTAGTCACAAGACGCTGTTAAGGGGCATAAGGAACATGAGACAACTACCAAGGTGTCCAAGCAACCCTATTAAGGGGGAGCCTGTTTCCCTTCCTTGATGAAGGTCTTAGAAAAGATAGGACAAAAAAAGCCATGCCTCAATCCCATCTACCCTGGCCAAAATGAATATTATTAATAATTATACACTTTGTCTTTTGGCATATGGCTGTATTTTCGTTATCCTGAAAAGGTAGAGAGGAATTGCTGAGGTCCATGTAACCGCTCTAGAGGAAGCCAGGGGGTTTGCGGAATGAATTAATGATGGTAGCCAATGTATGCAAAAAGACCACATTGATGTTGGTGTGTCACAATATAACAGAGCTAAAGAGTCAGATCCCCATTCTGAAAAAAGTCCGTGGAAAGTGAAGTTAAAGGAGCTACTTTTGATTAATACCAGCTGAGGTTCTGAACCTGGGTGGTTAAAAAGCTTAAGTCAGATTTACTTCTGAAATCTTTGTAGCAATGAGGATTGCAACTGTTCTCTGCTTTTACCTCTACACCGTATTCTGGCATCACATGCCGGATGTTTAATTTGATTCAATTGAAACATTTCCCAGTTCTTTTTCTGTAATTTCTTGAGATTCCCAGATATAGCTCAGGAATACAAAGTTAATTCTGCATGTATCAGGGTAGATGAAACAGCTCGTGGGTAGAAGAATGGCTGTACTCCTGTAATAATTTATTTTATATTTCTCCACTACAATCTACATCGGCAGAGGATCAGACCTGTTCATAATGACGGAGAAGTCTTTGAGACAAAGGTTGGGCTATTGGTCAAGGCACTGGATGGGGACTCAGGCAAGCTGGATTCATTTCCTATTGTTCTCAACCCCTTTTTAGGATCTGCCTGGGCCTCACTTCTCAGTGAACAGCCTGGAGATAAAACCTTTTTCATTCTCTCATCCTCTGTATGCCTTTCCAATTTTGACCCTGAACTCTAAAATTATCACTATATGTTTTTGCATTTGGACCCCGATCTTAGTTTGAACACTTTCAGATGCTGTAGCAGGATGGCCTGTTGCTTGGAGGGCCAAGCTCTCAGCTCTGATGACTTATCAGACTCAGTTGGAAAGGGGTTAGTTAGTCCTTCAAAGGGGCTGATGGAGATCGGGTGAAGGCATGTTAAGCAGGTGTTGGAGGAAAGAGATAGGCCTCATTTTGAACAGGGAAAAACTTGTGTTGTGTGTTATTTTGGGACATTCTGTCTTTCGTCCATGGGAGGTGGCCTGAGGGAAGAGTCTGAAAGGGACTTGGTATGGATTTAGTCCTTCCTGGCTGGAGATAGAGGCCAGAAGCCCAAAAGTGCTCTCCAAGACAAACAGCAAGGAAGAAGAACTTAGGTTTCACTTTCCATGAAAGCAGCAGGGATCTGCCTGAAGTGCCTTTGCCCTCTCTTCAAAGAAAGATTTGACATCCTTTTCATTTTGGATACCTTGTTTGGGGAGACAATTATTTTTTAAAGCAAAGGAATCTCAGCATCTATAGCTCAGCACCTGCTAACTCCTGGGACTTTTCCTCACCTTGAATGTGCCAGTGCTGTTTTAACATTTAAAATGTATTTTAAAAAAATGAAGTGGAGGTAACCATGACAGGTGAAAAGATTTCTTATCCCTGCTCCTGCCACCAGCACTCAAATCACTCTCTCCACCATTTCCCTCTCATGCATAAAGGTCTCCTGCTAGAGACAAAATCTTGATATTAGACTATTGTATCCATTTATTTTAATGGACATAGGAGGAAGAGATGAACCTGATGCCAAGCCCGTGCCAGGCTGGAAATCCCAACAGATCAAAAACTGAAATTTCCTTGACCCTTCTGCAAAAAAAAAAAAACTAGGGCCACAATTGGCATCTTGCCTAGCCAAACTGCTAATGGCTCACAAAGAATTTGAAATAATCCCCCTGTTCCACGCAACCAGCCTATGGCATTTGATAAGACCCTGTAATCCTGCCAGTGTTGTTATTATGGATCCCAATGCAAACCAGTTCAGTGCAATCAAAAAAATCCACCCTTGGCACTAATACTTTTCCTTTGGTTTCTAAGTCACAGCAATGCAGTCTTTGTTGTATGCATGTACCAAAAAAATCTATCATCTCCTTTCAAGACGCGGGGATGGATCTTGTTATTTTATTTCAGATTTTGTTTCCTGTGAGCTCTGAGTCAGAAAGTGCTAAATCCCTTTAAACAAGGCTTCTGTCTGAATCCAACTAAAGCTCCAGCTTTCAACGTATTGACTAGAAGTTAAGACTACACCTGCACCTAAAATGAGTGATAAGGACTGGAACTCAGTGTAATCAAACACATGCAAGATCCCTCAGGGAGAGCAGGTGGAGAGAAAAGAAAAAATTAACCAAGTACTACTGCTATGTGATAGCTTAGTCTAGAGCTGTAAACAGATATTGCTGTTTTCCCAGGGAGAAAGCATTTGTCTCACAACATCACGGATGTATAAACCACTGTCTCACTCCAAGTCCCACCAAAGTATGTGGGATAAAATGTGCTATCACTTTTTCCCAGGACCTCATGGTGGGTGTCTGTACAGTTATTGTGGGTCATTCCCTAAAAAGCTGGTGAAGGTGTGTGCTCTGGCCAATCGCCCTCTTGCAGAGAAGCAGAAATGCAACTTGGAAGAGCTATGTGTGTAAAGGACTGTTTTGATCCAGGTCAAAACCCAGGCCAGTTAGGAGCAGTTCAAATTTAACCTCTTTTTACAGCCTTATGCAACTGGTCGTACAAACCCATTCCACTCCAACAGATGGTTCATGAGTATCCCTGTAGGGTAACACTGAATATTTGAGCTGTGTGAGACTTCTCTCTGCATGTGGCTAAGTACAAACAGTCAAAAAGCCTAAGGCTGAACCAATTCAATCTTCACAACTTAGTCTAAACTGCTCAGATTGAACTGATAAGCAACTGAGCAGACATTCACTTCTGATTTGAGAAATGCTGCCACAGGTTTGCAGTGATCCAAGCCAGAAGCTGGGGGGTGGACTTAGATCATGCTCTCTGCTTGGCTGGAGCAGACAGCTTGGGCATAAGGTAGCCCACCCACCCTGCAAAAGGGAGGTTTGCGGGGGAGGTGCAAAGCATCCTGGGATGCTGAGGGACTGTGAGTTAACTTGAATCTGGAGGGGATCTTGGACAGAAGTTCAATAAACTGATTTAACCTAACTCAGGTAAGTCTGATACTACATTCATCCAGGTTTATCTCCATTTTGAAAGCGGTTTATGTGCACTGAACTTCTGTTGTGTTAGAGATTTGAACCGGTTTCCAACCACTATTACTGGTTTGTGTGTAATTTATGTCCCTAGCCCATATATTAATGTGTGTGTGTGTGTGCGCACGTGCATGTGTGTATGCAAGTGCACACATATCTGTAAGGTGATAGATATAGGATGGAAAGTATTTAAACAGTTCACACACAGAGAGCTACAGAAATCAGTGCAAACCAGAGCTCCCTGTCATTGCAAAGAAGGAAAATGCACAATGAGCACATTAATATCCACACTCAAGCTCAATTGTACAATAGACTCATGCAAGGTGATTAACAGAAGGCCCCTGGAAGGTAGATGACGGCATGTAGGCTTCTTGGGATAAGTGCATTTTGGGGCGGTTCTTCAACAAGGACTGTAGGAACCTCCCATGGACCTCACCAAGTTTTGCATCACAGTTCTACACTTAGCAGTGCAATTTGCAGTGCCACAGGCTGTGCCAGAAGAGTAACAAGCAGAGATGATGCCCTGGGCAAACCTTGAAGAAGAGCAGGGGGGTGGGCACACGCAGGTTTCAAAAGCAGAGGGGAGGGGGCACACTTGTGACAGCAGGGGCAGGGGGTGAAGCGTGGCAATCTCACCCATGCCAGAAACTCCTCGATAACCCTCGGTTTAGCTGCTGTGGCACTCTTTGAGTGTCCCGGCTATTGCTCTTCAAGCAGCAGCTGCAGACAAGGACTGAGTTGAAGTTTCTGGCACTGGCAAGCTGATGGGAGTGGGGAGTGATTCTAGTACCCCTCCTAACTTGGTGCCTGGGTGGGTGCCCCTCTCCTTCACCCCTACTAGGCGGTGCAACTATTGCCACCCCTTTGCCTCCGTTACCAGCCTGTAAAATCTGCCCAAAGAGGCATGGAGAGGGGTGAGAGGAATCACAGCACACATACAAGATGCTGAAGGAGGTGGATCTTCAGCCACTGCATATTGGCACAGCTGCCCTTGACTGCAGGGGAGCATTGGGCTGGCATAGCTCCAGTCGGCTGTGCTGGAGCTTGGCCGGCTGACACCAGCTGAGGAGCTGCCCCAGAAGGGCTGGCGGCCAGTTTCATCCCCAGTCCAGTACTTCTCATTTTGTCTGCTCTCCACCCTCTACTTTACTACCACTCCTTTAATTTTTTTCCTTGCTTTAGCCTTGATGTTGTATGAAATCAATTTTACAAGGCTTTAAAAGACCGTTAAAAAGGTACAACATAATTGGTTTTTTCCCCTCTATAGAGGCAAGTAACTGGACAATACAATTTCTTGGTAATGATCATTACATTCTGGGAGTGCTAATTCCCTTCCCCCGCCTACACTTAATAGTGTAAGCTAATTGGTTTTCATTTATGTTTGGTAATAAAATCCAGTCTAAATACTTCTAATTAATGTCTACCTTACTTGTGATCTTTAAATTGACTTTCAGCAGCTCTTGCCCCAAGACAGAACCAGACCATCTGATGGATATAAGAGAGTGTGCATTTCTTGCCCTTGAAGTTTGACCTCAGTTTAATTGTGGGATCATATAAGACAGAGAGGGAAAAGAGCACTTAGGCTTCCTTCCTTCCCCCACCGCCCCCTCTAGCCATACCCATGAAAAATGGTTCCCAATGGTCCTTTCTGCAGTATCATTTTAGAGGGCAAATTTCCAGGGTAATCTCAATCCAGCTTCTAGGGTTGCATGCTGAATTTTTGTGCACTTGATTCTGTCCATGCTAAAAATCTGACTTCTTTCATTGGCAGAAGTAAAAGAAGGAAAAGAAAAACCTCCCAGTCCATGCATCAGCACAGAAGAGCATGAGTACACCTGTGCAGCTTGCAAATGATCAGCCAAGTGGCAGGAAATCCATAATATGCACAGAAAAATAATGACATGGAAATTACAGGCTGCCTTGATATATAGGTCAAAATGTCTCAAGTGATGAACTTCCCTCAATTCCCTTGGGAAATGTTCAAGTCTCTTAAAAGATCTCACTGCTCTGGAGCTTCCCTTGATATTCAATGCGAAGTTGCCATTGGTCTGCTTAATGCTAACAGTGCTTGGCGGTTGTGTATGTGGCTTTTTCTTATCCAAGGATCTCAGAGTCTAAGGCTATGTTGGCATGATAGATTTACCATCCCCAGAGGTGGTGTCCTCAAACATGCTGGGCTGCCTCCTAAACTGACAGCTGCACAGGTAGGCTAATTACCTCAAGGGCAGGCTAATTGGCAGCCACTTAGCAGTGATAATTAGTCCACCCCAAGTGGAGGCAGCTATACTGTTTCTTGTTCAGGACACAGCCTGCTCAGAGTGGTGCAGTTTGCAGCCACAGGGGATCTTCTGATTACTTTGTAGACACAGCCTTAGGGAGTGTGGGTATTATCCCCATTTCACAGATAGGGAAAACAAAGCACAGGGGAATCAAGGCCAAACCTGAGACTTGATGGACTGAAAGGAATGTGTCTAGAGCTGATATTTAGGCACTGGCCAGAGTTTCAGGGGTGCAACATTAGTAGCTATCATTGATTCAGAGGGAGATGGAAAAAAGTCAACATCTCTTACATGATTCAACTCCACAAAGCATTTTGGTGCTCAGACCAACTGTTTCACTGTTGTTGGTTATTTAATGTCAAGCTGCATCTTGGATGTACCCCGAATTACTGGCCACTTTTGAAGAATGTGGTCCTCACTTGATAAAGTATTGTCTTATGTCTCTGCTTAATTCTCTTTTGGTTTCTTTACTTTCCTTTTTAACTAAAATGCCACATTTTAGGGATACACATGAAGAAGGGATAAGGAACTTCAAGTCTCTACCATCATAGGTTCACATTCAAGTAGGTAAAATTGCATCTGAGAGCTGTAACTGTTCAATATTACATTATACAAGTGACCCCTTCCTGAACAGCACAGTCCTCAGCTGAAAACCAGATGTGCACAGATGAGTGAAAGCTGACCTGGTCCCTCACACTTACCTGTGACAGGTATTCACCGGGGGCCCATAATGGGCATGTCACTTTTACTTCCCGTTCTGTCCTATGGATAACGGGAGGCCTCAGCCTTCAAAATTTGCCATCTAACACTAAATCCACATCTCTCAGCCCTCCGCAAATCTCTCCTTAATCCTCTCCGTGTGTCTTTTCTAAGAAATAACACTTAAAAAGTTGGCTGGGCCAAATGCTCCCTTGTCAGGGTAAATATTCGGTGTCTGTTTCCAATGGATTGTGATGGGCAGATGTGCTTCACATTACACAAAAGCAGTTTGCCAGCTTTTCAAATTACCGTCAGCTTATCCAGGACATCAGGTTTTAAATGATCATTGCATAAACCTAAAGTGTGGTCCTAGTCAGATTTTTAACAAGACACCTGGACACCTTCTGTCTACTCCATGTGTGTGTTTTTGAGACAGATGCCTTTTCTTTTTTTTTAAACAGATGATTTAGTTTGCTACCCCGTTTGAATACACTGTTCACACAGAAAGGAGTGAGACAAGGCCCCCTTTTTGCTTTGCACATCACTGATTAAATTGTCAGCTAATCTCCACTTGACAGGACTTTATTTCTTGCATGGATAGGAAGGGCAAGACGCTGGATTATTTGATTCTAGAGTGTCATTTGACTTAGAAACAGAGCACAATAGGAGCACTTGATTTGATTTTTTGAGTTCTTTCCCATTTGGACAAATAAGTTCTCCATGTTTTGAAAGAGCAATTACAGAGCAGTCTAGATCTCAGATCTTTTCAAACATCTTCTGACTTTGTGATAACCTTAAATATGCTTTTATTTGTGCATGTGTTGACTCTCAGGTCTTTACGATTAGGGACTTAGCCAAATTGTGGCAAAACAAAGGGATTTTTGCAGGCCGATTGTGGTGCACAGAGCCAATTTTGTGGTCTTTTCACAATGAGCCCCGCTCCCCGCCTGCCCAATAATTGGATGAGAGGCCAGTCTCTCATCTTCAGACTGCAGCATTGCTGCCGCATTCATCTGGCTTCTTAAAAAATAGTACTGAAACCCTTTTGCTTTTCTGCCTGGTACCTTCACCAAGTCCATGTCAGTAGCTCAGGCTCTCAGTAGCACTTTCTCAAACCATGTGCTCTATGGCTTCAGGGATTGCTATGCTTTCTTTATATTCTGGTAAGCTTTTAGTTTTTGGGGGACAATTGTGATGGTCAGAACCAGAGGGATTAATAAGCAATAAACATGTGCTTCTTAGAGGCATTTGGTATTTTGCCTAAACAGGTAATCCTAGTTAATATAAAGCTTGTAAGTTTGTAAACCCAAAATTTAACTTATCTGTCATAAGTTTAACCAAAATGATAAAATTAACTGTTCGTGGAACTGACTGGGCCCCATAGGCAAAGCTGTAGCTGCAAGATTAGCTGACCTAATGGTTTCTGCTCAGGGTTCAGCTTTAACAATAAAAAACTGGATCCAACTGCCTGGCACACCCAACACATTCTATGAAAGTACATACCAAGAAAGCATATTAAAAAAAAAAACCTAAAAGGGGTTGGGGCTTAGGTGGAGCAATGTCAATTTCAAACCTAAAGGTGCTGCATTGTAATTTGCTTATTGGATAAACCCAAGTCTAGGTAGTAACCTTTTATGATAATTTTTACCACCTTTCAATCCCGTAGGGTAACAGCTATAGGGCAAGATTATGAGTGGCTCTAAAGCCAATAGATTAGCATAAGACTAGGTATAAAAAGCGTGTGCATCAGGTGACCAGCAGAAAGGAGGGAACAGAACGGTCATTTCTGTTTCACACCCGGACCCCGGAGTCCCGGTGTGAGTGAGGATCAGATCCTGATCAAGGGACCTTCCCCTGTAATCCCTTTGACAGCGTTGACTGGGGACACCTGCCTTCACTGGAATCACTTGACTTGTACCTGGCATTGAGGGACTATCAATAAGTTGCCAACCCATATCTGTCTATCTGTTGTTTTGAACAGCCCAGTGGTTAATATCCTCACAGTGCCCAGTTGTCCTGTGACAGAATTGATCTATCTATCTGTTGTTATTAGTTACAATTAGGTCTTTAATACTGCACTATCTGCTTATCACATTTATCTTTCTGTTAATTGTTGTGTGTGTGCAAGTTATAATAAATTTGCCTTTACTCCACTCCCAACTTTGCCTCCTTGATCTGAAACTGAACCTAACAACCCAGTTGGCCTGCGATAGAAATGATATGCTCACAGTGCCCAGCTGGGCTGTGACAACAATTCTGCCCAAAAGCATGGGAAATGCCATTTTTCACAGTGATCACAGAACCTGCTGTTTTTCATGATTTAAGTAGGTTCCTATTTATGACTTTATGCACTGAATCCAACTCCCTCGGATCTGACCAGCCCAGGATACCAGAGGAAATCCAAATCCAAATTTTATGGCTTCTTTTCATTCAATCCCCTTGGTACCAGTATTGAAGTCAGAGGGCAAGAGCTTCTGCCCATCACTGAGTATTGCGGTCAGAGGCCGGCTCTATATTGACAGCTCAGAGAATGCACCTGAGGGAATTGTTAATTTGCTGCATGCTTAAACAAAATGGATTTTTCTCAGCTTCAGCATCATTTGCATAGTAAACCTGTTGGGTTTTGTAATACATGTAAAGAAGTTGCAAAAGTTCACTCCTCCTGGAGTTGGAGGAAAAGAAGTGTCATAGGCCAAAAACTATTTGTGGTGTACTCATACTGGTTATGTTAGGATTTTTTTTTAAACATTTTTGGTACTAGCAAAAGCCTTCCTGTAAGCACCACTATACCAGAAGAAAAAAAAACAAAGCAGTTTCACCAGTATAGCCTGTTCCATTCATGGACCTGGCATAAATCATAGGGGCTAAACCACTTCTGTGCCACTATAAGATGCACATTCACTGGGTGGGATGGAGCTACCCAGGTAAATATTTTCTAATGAGGACAAGACCACAGAGCCATAACTTTTTTTTTCTTTATATTAAGGCAAGAAGAGGGCATTATGATCAGGTGCTCTCACCCCTGTATAGCTTAAAACAGCCAGGGAATGAAGCTGGCAAGAGCTGATTAATCAGGGATCGTACAACACTGATGTCAACACGTGGCTTTATGTGGTATTTTGTCCCCATCATCTCCTCTCTGCTGACTGGCCCTCGCCTACGTTCTCTCAGACGGTGTCTCATTCCTTGTGCCCTCCAAGCTCACTTCCTCTCTTCCTTCCTGCTTTGTCTCCCCCCCAACAACTCTTCCTTCCCTTTCTGCTCTGTTTAATCCTTCCTAACAAAGACTTAAATTGGTAGCCTTTGCACAGAGCTTGCAAACCACCCTCTGCTCACTCTGAGTGGGAGCCCTTCCCTTTTCCATACCATACATCAATCTTGTCACTATGGACCGCCAGCTCTTTGGGATGCATGCTTTTCCTCTGTTTTTCAGTGCCTGGAGTGATAGGATTCTTTTCCAGATTGGCTCATAGGCCAGGCCATAAATTTCACCCACTTGTCCCTGTATGTAACCCAAGGACATATATACTTCTGGAACAGGACTATCATGGCACATAACTGGTAGTTACCACTCTGGGGCAGCTGTGCCAACTTTTGGTTTGGTTTTGATGGATATAAGTTTGCAGCTCCACTTTAATTTAGTATTTTTGACTTTGATGAACCTCCAAACTTCAGGCTAAAGTGGGATGAGACTGCTTGTGGAGGGTTGAAACTGCAAGACACAATGAAGTTTTCCAGGGCTGCCAATCTATATCCTTGGCAGAGTTTGCTTGGCATTCAGACCAATTTTTTCACGGAAGAAAAATTAACAATGCTGGGGTTTTCTGACCCCAGCAGTCTTTCTTGCCTAGAGCAGGAGGCTGGATCTGACAAGGTCCTTTCCAGCCCTAAACTTCTGTGAATCTGTGATTCACAAGCTCAACTCAAGTTAACAATATTACTCAGCTCTTTATAGGTGATGGCTTCTCCCAGTGCTCCAAAAAAAGTATTATTGCCATTGATATTTGGTGGAGCTGAGGCATGTTGGGTAATAGGGCTATGCAAAGCTTCAGTCCCCGATTATATTCAGTGGAGACTCGGCCCGATTTGGTGGCCAAATCTCCAAATTCAAATTGAATCAGAGGACCCTTTAATCTCTCCAAATCGAATCGGAACCCTCCAAATTGATTTGGAGAGATTTGGAAAGATTCAGCGATTCGGACATAGACACAGCTTTAAATGTAGCTCGTGAATGCTGGGGTGCATGGAGCGTCCCACAGGAGCATGGGGGGCTCCCCAGCGTGCTCGGCAGCAGACCTAGAAATGGACCAGAAGCACTTCCAGTCCACTTCCAGGTCCACTGGGGAGTGGGCTGGGGGGCCCCCTATGCCACCCCAGCATGGCAACTGATGCCTTCTCAGTCTGGGGGGGTCCCCCTGTGCCACCCTGGCTTGGCAACTGGTGCCTCCTGGGTCTGGGAGGGCACCCAGGGTCCCCCTGCGGCCGACTGCTGAGCCAGGGGGATGGGGGGGGGCAGCATGCTCCCCAATTAACCCAGAAGTGGACCGTAAGTACTTCTAGAAAAAACATTTAAAACTGTGTCTATGTCCAAATCTCTGGTTCTCTGAATCAGCATCGAATCTTCAGATTCAGCCGAATTAAATCAGGGACAATGATCCGAATCAACGAATCGAATCACTGTTCCTGATTCAGGCCGAATTTGAATCTGAATCAAATAGGGCCTGTTTCATGCACTCCTATTGGATAATGTCTTCCAGCCCACAGATAGAGTTGGCAACAGAGAAGGAATTACAACTCATAAATTCTCTTTTCTTAGACTCCTTGTGGGCCCAGGTCTGAACCACTCACACGTTAGTGGAGGAAACCCTTTTTTCCCTAAATTTACAAAACACACTAAACCATTTGCTTATACTTTGTAGAAACATGATGCCCTTTGGTTGGGATCACTCAGGACTGGTTGTTTCATGTACCCAGGTACATTCTACTCCATATCATCAAAAGAAAGTAAAAAAGTACCATGTGCTGTGATTTAAGGATACCTCCAGCCTGTTAAAAAAACAGATGAGTCCATTAAAACAGAAGGGGATAGCAGCATTCATGACTCTAATTCTGGAGCTCTTGATAAAAAACCGATAAGCTCTACTTCAAAAGCCATGGGGGCGGGTGTGAGAGTGTAGCAATGAGCACAGTTATGGATAATGTGAGTACTGTACTCGGAGGCATCATTTACAACCTGCTCTGATGTTTTGCCCAGATTGGTTCATGCACTTAATAAAATATCACACATCTGCCTCCAAATACAAGGTAAAGAAAAAGGGAAACACAAAAGGGAAGAAAAGCTTGTGAATTATTCAGAGAGGACAGTTTGACTCCCAGCTGGTACAGACGAGAGGGTGGATGCCACTTCAGCAGTCACACCTTGCCAAACAGAGCGCCACTTCTATAATGCCCTACATTAAGCCGCCTCCTCTGTTCACATGGCACTACACCTGCCAGCATGTAGCAAATACTAATTATTTCTACTGCTTTCGTGCATAGTCAGGGGTCAGGGCTCCATTCTACCTGCAATACAAAAAATGGCTCCTGCCCAGGAAATTTAAATTGCTCAAAATCTAAAGCGATGCCTTGTGATGGGAGCAAATGAGTGCTTCACAACCTCATTTCCCCAAGTGGAGAAGCAGTGCAGAAAGCATCTCACGTTTGGACCCATAAAGGGACTTAAATATAACTACAAGGGGACAGCTGTGGGGTTGAAGGATGGAACATCCAAGTTGTAGGCATTTGGCCCATCAAATGGACTCCAAATCCTTGAGTCAGACATCTGGGCTAGATTCTCTTTCACTTCGTGCACCCAAACGGCACTTACCCAGCTATACAGCTGCCATTTGGGGGATTTTCACAGTTTGGGGAGTTTCTTCTGGTGGAATGGAATGACCCTGGATGCTCATACACACCTGCCAGAAAGAAAATGTTGTAGTGGAGGAACCTCCTATGTTTCAGCCCAATAGCTTAACATTTAAGACACTTACCCATGGTGCAGGAGACCCAGCTTCTAGACACCCCTCTTCTAGAGTGGTTGGAAACTACATTTGCTACCCAGCACATGGGTCAGTCATTATCCAGTTCCCCTCTCTTTGAGCTGAGTAAGGGAGGGTAAAAGGAAATAAGATCCTTTTGGTGCATAAAGTAAAATAGCATCTAGCCCTCTAGACTCTCGTTACAATGAGTGGGACAGTCTACGTATTTCTGAGTGAGATTCACAACAGCCTATGTACTGAGAAGGGCTCTGCCTAACCTGGCCGGTTAGAAATGCTGATGACCCCTCTTTATGCATCTGGTGTCTAATCCCCCCTGCAGTTCGCAGCCATGTAAAAACTCCTGGTTTAGGCTCCTTGGTGAGGTGGTGGAAGGAGGCACCTTCCTTTCACACATCCCAGAGATCAGAGCCCTTGCACAAGCTGTAGGAGACTGAGGTATAGTTTCCTCCTTTGCCCAGGAGGCTTCTTCCAGCCTCCTGAAGACTGGCCTGACCACCGGGCCACACAGTCATACTCGGTCTCCTCTCTGTAGCCCAAGGAAACTTTAAAGTTTTGATCCAAAATAGAAAAGCATCATGGAGTAGTGGATGACCGTACAGTTAGGGGACAGGCTGATCTAGTTAGGGATGGTTCTGCTTTGAATAAGGGTTTGGATGAGATGACCTCCTGACGTTTCTTCCAACCCTCATTTTCTATCATTTCATCTTGGAGTTTTTTAAGACCTGGGTAGACAAAGCCCTGGCTGAGATGATGTAGCTGGGGCTGGTCCTGCTCGGAGCAGGGGGTTGGACTAGATGTGACCTCCTGAGGTCCCTTCCCATCCTGATTTTTTAGGATGTTATGACTCTTCTGAAAGGTGAAAACCAGTTGTTCGAGTCTCCTCAAGGTGAGGAGTGATTGAAACCCAGATTTCATATTCTCAGTGAAGGTTTTAGTGCTCAGCTAGTATTTAAAGAAGCAGGGTTACAACCCCAGGTGGCTGGTGAGTCTTTAAAAAAAAGAAAGTAGCCTCTGCCATCACGTTTTGGGTGAATCCTGAATTTGTGGGCATGAATATGCTTACAGGACCGAGTGCCCCCGGGTGAGATTCCCACATATGCTGGGGGAGAAGTTTCCAAATGAGCAGCATTTACAGGCTGTGCCAGATTTTGTGAGAACTCAGAGCTGAACAAGGGCCCTGATTTAGCCGACGGCGTGTTGATTTTGCTAAGGCTTGCTGGTTAGAGAAACGTGTTGGGTGGGATTACAAGAATATACAGTGACTTGTAAAATCTCAAATCTCTCCTCCAACACTTCTATGCACACTTCAAGCTGTGCTGGGTGGTGAATACAGAAGTGTCTCTGTGAGAGAGAAACCGAGCCACAAACCTGGAACTCGGTCTACCCCAGAGCAGGTATTAGCACCTGGATGTGGGTTGGGGCAAGGACAACATTGCTGTGATTCATTATGTAAATAATCGCAGACAGCGGCAAAATCAACAGGTAAAGGGAAAATGGCATAGGAGACAGCTCTATCTGGCTCCTTTTCTCTCTGCATACCTTACTTAACTAAATCCAAGGCAGGTTGGCTTCAAGGTCACTACATCTTGCTTCTTAATCGAGACTTGGCTGCTTTCTAGGAAAGTGCACTCGGGTGCCAAGAGCCGCATAGCGTTATTGCTGTTTGCTGAAAACATGCCTGTTGCTCCCATGTGATAATTGATATTCAAGCTGCACATGACACAATTTGACATTAATTTCAGTTATTTGTGCACGAGGCTCACCCCATACAACAAGAGCCGACAGTGAAAGAAGAGGCCTGGAAATGGAAATGCGCAGCGCCATTAGATGCAAGGCTGGATTTGTAAATCACTTCAATGGTAATAAAACTGAGGATGGGAATAAAAGTGGCAAAGCTCAGCTTTCTACATGCTAAATAATTCAACAAGGGAATAAAAAAAAACAACCCGCAAGTTGAGAGCGAGAGCTGAGACTATGAAAACAATAGCGCCAGGAGTCACCGGCTTTGACTAAATGTAATTTCAGTTCGATTAACGCAGAACATCAAGATTGTGCGTGGCTTTAGTCTGGGATGAAGCATGTCATTTGGGTCCAGGGCTCTGACATTCACAGCAGCTCTTGAGTCAGAGACCAGGAGTCCCCAGAATAGTACTAGAGGGCTCTTTATTATAGCAGGCAAAAGCATTACAAGATCCCTGGAAGCTGAAGCTAGAGACATTCAAAGTGGAAATAAGATACAGACATTTTTAAAATAGAGGGCAAAGCTAACAGATTCCCCAGGGCAACAGTAGATTCTCAGTCACTGGGATCTTTCAAGTGAGAGGAGATTTTTTTTCCCTAAAAGGCACACTTCGGTCCAGCTAGTGAAAGAACTGAAAGGTGAAGTTCAGTGGGTTATTTCCAGGAAGATGAAATGTTCCTCATATTCCCTTCCAGCCTGAAAACCACCATCTTAGGTAGGTATAAATGTATCCCTGCTCCAAAATGAACCCAGGGAGGAAGATGACCTAGTCACGGGATGGGTCATGATATGAAGAGGAGAGAGGAAGCAACCGTGACCGGATTAAATTATGGCAACACGGGGAGTTGCATCACCACTTGTATGCATTTCCTCACCCTCTATGGCTACATGTGTATCATTGCTGGTGGTGGGGAGGTTGATTTTGTTTTAGGGGAGGGGGGTTGTTTTTTCTGGCTTTTGGGGATCTAGAAAAATTGCTGCCATCTCAGGCTCTATGGGTTTGCTGTCACGAAGTCCATGCAGCATGTAGTCTTCTGGGAGCTGCCATAGTTTAAGCAGCACATGAAACAATCATTATAATTTGCATTACAATGGGAGACTGCAGCTGCAGGCAGTATTGGACGCCCGTTGTGCAGAGGTGGTTTGGCTGGACATCTCAGCAGCCTCAACCGAGATCAGAGTCCCAACAGAGGGAGAGACCAACACTACCCAGATGTGTCTAGGTGCTTCACTAAAAACAGTATCATTAGCCTCCTATTGCACAGGGGCAATGAGGCACAGAGGAAGGAGGTGACTAGCCCATGACTACACAAGGAATTTGTGTCAGAGAGAGGAACTTGGTAGGATCTGCTGCAACTTCACACCATGCTCTCGCAGCTGGACCTTCTTTCCCATCTGCTAATAGTTGTCAGGGGATTGCTGGGCCATAGGCAGCTGGGGCTTCACAGCAGACAGTCAAACCAGGAAGTCAGGTGCTAAAGTGCAGGTGCCAGACTGGCATCACAAACTGGGAATTAAGGATTAGGAGTGAAGAATTAGGAACAAGGAACTAGGAGCTGGCAATATAGAGATGGGGATCTGGACTGGATGATGGCTAGGTAGAGATGCGATACCCAGGGAGGCTCCTGAGCACTGAAAAAGCTCCTGTTTCTACGCAACAGGCAACTGGGTCAAACTGGAAGTAGTTAGGTCATTGGCAGTTGGGCCCACCCAAATAGCCAGGGCCAGCCAGGGCTAAGTACCCTGCCTGCTTCCCTAACTTCTGACAGTAACAATGCTTGGAAATTAAGATCCTGCTGGAGAGCCCTGGGAAGGGTGGAGTTTCAGATACTCCCTCATTCAAGCATTACATTGCAGTTTGTGTTATTAGAATTGAAGGGGTTATATAATCATAGAAGATGACGGTGTGAAGGGACCTCAGGAGGTCACATCTAGTCCAATTCCCTGCTCCAAGGACCAGCCCCAAACACATCATCCCAGCCAAGGATTTGTCTACCTGGGTCCCAAAAACCCTCAAGGATGGAGATTGCATCACCAGTCTGGGTAGCCTGTTCCAAGGCTTTATAACCCTCCTCATGTGAAAGTTTTTTCTAATATCCACCTTAAACTTTCACTGCTGCAACTTGAGCCCATTGCTCCTTGTCCTGTTATCTGCCCCCAGTGAGACCAGCCCAGCTCCATCCTCTGTGCAGCCCCCCTGCAGGGAGGTGAAGGCTGCTGTTCAATCCCCCTCGGTCTTCTCTTCTCCAGACTAAATCAGCCCAGTTCTCTCAGCCTCTCCTCACCAGTCATCTCTCCCAGCCCCACAACCATTTTCGTTGCCCTTCACTAGACTCTCTCCAATGTGTCCACATGAAGTAGGGGGGCCCAAAACTGGACAATACTCCAGATGTGGCCTCCCCAGTGCCGAATACAGGGGAGGAATTCCTGGAAACTCTCCCATAACACAGCCCAACAAGGGCACGCTATTGGCTGGAAAACCATATTTCCATCTGAAACAATATGTAGCTGCACATTGAATCATAGGATCATAGACATTTAGGGCATGAAGGGACCTCAGGACACCTAGTCCAACCGCCTGCTCAAAGCAGGACCATCCCCAATTAGATCATCCTACCCAAGGCTTGGTCTAGCTGGGTTTTAAAAGGATGGAGTTTGCACCACCTCTATGAGTAAGATGTTCCAGTGTTTTACTACACTCCTAGTGAGAACAATTCATATCTATGATCCCTACACTTAAGAGAGGCTTGGGTGAAAGCTATGGCTTGTGCTTGTATTCTGCATCACTCTACTTAGTACTTTGCATAGCGTCCGAAAACTATTGTTCCCTTGTGGATAGATTTGGCCACGTGGGTCAGTCAATCACATTCCTGGCATGGGGGTCAAATAACTTTTCTCATGTGCTCGCACACAACCACTAGGCTCAGCACTTGGTCAGATGCTGACTTAATGTTTAAGCACAGAGGGTGCCTTAAACCTCAGGGTTTGCATTCCTAGAGCCTGGCTAATGGCCTTATCTCTCCTCAGTGTGGGATATTCTCTGTTGGTGAGGACAGCGGGATGTTACTCCTATTGACTTTGCATTTCTCTCTTTGCACTCCGTGTTGCTACTGGTTTGCAACTGAAGGGCATTTAACAAAAATCACATCACCTGCACATAGCATTGGAAGTATTCATTTTCAGACTACTTACAGAGGCTGGGCTACCCGTGTTATACCGCTATTGGAGGGAGGCTCAGAAGCACTACATTTCTAGTTCTTTTTTTACCTGTCAGTAACTTGTATCTACTGACCAAAAGCTATTATTCACTGTTTATTTCTTTTAATAGCCCTTTCTCCAGCCATGAAAAGGAGATTCTCTGGCCAGTTGGACCCTGTTCCTTTAAGGAATTAGCTGTCTGCTTTTGTGCAGAACAAGCCAGGCATTTTAAAGAAGAAAGCAGGTTCTTTAGAGCTTCAATAAAACATCAACTTTTTTTTTTCCAGTGTCTCATGGCGTCATGCATCTGCCATACGGTGTACCCAGCATATTACGTTCTGAGCTGTTTTCCTACAAAATCAAGTAGACTTCAGAATAGTGCGTGTTATAGCTATCTGACTGATAGAATCGGACTGCCTGAAGTCATTTATCATCTGACACCTGTGCACATACACACACACACACATACCATACACACACCTAATACACACCATCCAAGCCAGTTAAAATATGTAAACTTCAGCAGCACTAAATTAAGGTTTTCAGCTCAGCCAAGGTCAACAGCACCACAGAAATATGTTAGATTTTTTGGATACAGAACATACATAGGGTTACTACTCACACTGAAGAGCACTGGCTCCATGAGCGGTGGAAATCAATGGGACTATTTGTGGAAGAAATTTGCTACCCATTGTGTATAAAGAAGTTGAAGAGAGTTGAATTCAGGTTTTCTCTAAATAACTGGCTTTCAGGTAATATTGGCTTAGGTCTACTTAATACAAAGAGATATTGGCATTTCTTATGCCAATATTACTAGCCCTCAGACCTCATTTGAGAATACCTTCAAATGACCTTGGACAAAACAGACAGAGTGCAGGACCTCCATCTAACCCAGGA
>NW_017728886.1:266638235-266642410 GCF_001723895.1 Crocodylus porosus | reverse complement strand
CTCAACCTTTGGCCTCATGGGCTGGATGAGTGGTGTAGGGCAGGATTGGACCTTGTGCTGCCTCCACTCAGCTCTGCATGCCAGGATTTGGCCCTTTATTGCCAGAGCTCAGACTAGGCCCTGCACACCAGGATTGGGCCCTGTGTATTGGGGAGAAGGCCCTACAATGTCTTGGCTGACTTCTGTCTGGGACCATCCAGGTGGAACTATCCCCAGTCCCCCACCACCAAATTTTTGGGCCCATGGGGAGCCTTGCAGGCCATGGGCTGGATCTGGCCTGTGGGCCATGGGTTGAGCACCCCTGTCTTAGATGAATAAAAAATCCACCTTGCATGGAAAAGAGCCAGTACCCATTACCTAGAACGTCTTGGAACTGCATTGGTTCTAGAGTGCCTAGTAGAAGAGTTTAAGGTTTTGTTTATGGCAGGAGAAAGGGGTTTGTCCTTTTAGCACTAACTTTCCAACAGCATCCATCCAGCATCCATGTTATACGGAATCCCAATGGTTTCTAAAGCTAGTATGTGAGCCCAACTTGTCTCGTCCCTAATTTGCTATACATAAATGCATATCACCCTCTTCATCAAGACTGGTTCTGTAGAGAGTTAACAAAGTTAAAGCCTAGAGGTAGCTCCTTACTTTGTTTTGGCCACCAGAGAATCTCAGGCTCCATGAATGGGTAGGCAGGTGATTCCGCTTTATGTTTTAAATGATATTTTACATTGGCTTTCAGACAACATGCTTCAGCTCAGCCTTCATGGGGAGGGAAGTTAAGAGGGTTCAAGGTTTCTACAGAAGGTAAAATTAGCAGAGCTACTGTATCTGGTTGGTAGCTGACAGATTGACAGCAATCCAGTTTTGGAAATCTTAGCATAGAAGTTAATGAAATTGCCCATGCCAGGATTGATAAACCCCACCCCACCCCACATCATTTATCAGTTACTCTGTCTAACTACATCATGAGCATTAAATTTCTCCTTTACAATGTTAATTTGGTGCTTTTGCAAGGCAGAGAAATTACTTAAAATGTATAAAACTTCCAGCAGACTGAAGATGACAGCGCTGGTGCAACAGAACTTGAAAACATTAATCTGATGGAATGGAAGCACAGGTGGCCAAAGATTAAATGGGATAATTGTCCATTGTCAACAACCACATTTTGTGGCGTCAAGGGAGTAGCAAATAGCTAACGCAAAGATTAAAGGGAAAATGAACATGTTGCTACTGACCTGAAGGAACTTGCATAACCATATGCAATCTACCTCCAGCCTTCTAGTCTCACCAAAGAAAACATTTTCAATTCCTTTTAACCTGCAGCATTGCACAATGGGGCAGGTGTGCAGAGAATGTATTTCTATTTATGTTTCCTTCTTTATTTTTCTTTTCTCTGGGCATTGTGTACTGCAAGCAGGAAAGCTGGTGAGACGTCCTAGCTCTAGTAGTAAACCCTGTTGGTGCAGTTTTCTTTTCTCTACCCATCTGGTTCCAAATAGGGGGCTGGGACCTTGAGGCTCCAGGGAGCAGGGACTCAATTGGTACATGAAATGGCCCTGGTGATTCTCCCTAAAGTATTTAGAGAATGGAGGTGAAAGGAACAGTTAAACTCAGGGCATGGGCAAAGGAAGTAGTTACCAGGTATGTCTACATGTCCATATTAATGTGCATGGAAAAACTCTGGAGTTTATCTCTCTGCAGTTTACTGCTATCAGGCTTGCATCTACACATGCACCTGGGAGTGTAGCGTATTGGGCTAGGTCAGGCAGGAGGCTTGCAGGGGTAAGCCTGCCCGCCCAGAGCTGCTTCAACCTAATTCAATGTACTGCACAGGGGCTGGTTGGGGCATGAGGGTGCTCCAGTGTGGGGCAGCGCTGCACTGAACCACCCTTGTATAGATGCAGATCTGGCAGGCTGGGGCACATGTGCTGCTGTGCATGAAAAAACTCCACCTCAGGCTATTACTTGTATTTCCAAGTACTAACCTGTGGCGGAGTTTATTAGTTTTGTGTAACTAATAGGATTGCATGTGTAGATGCACAGATGTTTACTGCAGAGCTAATTAGACAGCTTCACAGCAAATGTCTCATGTAGATGTGCCCACTGTGGCATAAACAAGAGTAGGAATTTACAGCACCTCAGCTCTTTTGCTGTAACTGCCCCTAGGCAGGTTCTTACCCCACAATTTGAAAACTAACGCATAGTAAAAGCTTACTCTCAATGAAAGTGCCTGAGGACAGGCATTTCTGTCAGAGTAGCTCATGTGCACTAAATCTCTGCCTTGATTTACCTCCGGGTAACTTGTTCTTGCACTGATCCCTAATATATCCTTATATAGTACCGCATCTGCTCTGAGAGCACTTGTGACATCCATGTTGCTTAGTAAGAGCAGTATACAGTTCAGCAAGAACACCCCGGTAAAGCAATAAGACTGCAGTGGCCACACAGATACCCTGAATCAACTTGCTACAATACAAGAAGACAGATGCATTGACCTCACACCCTTGGTTGTCATCTACCAATCCTACATTTGAACCTATAAGAAAGATCAAAGAACTACAGCCTACGCTTGAAATGGACCAGAAAAATATTTCCAGCACCCTGACTTTCAAACAGCCCCCTAACATTACTTAGTTCATCACCAGAAATAAACCCCCTGCTGATCAACAGGCACCTAAAGGGGTCCAGCACTGCCTCAACAATAAAATCAGTATCTGTCAACACATCTTGACTGACTCAACAATCAATACTCACCACAACCCTCCCCCAATAAAAAAAAACCCACCAGAACCCACCAACCAGACATGCTTATCCCAACATATTGTATACTTCAGTGCACCAAATGCCCTTATGGAAACAATGTGGGTGAAACCAGAGCAAAACTAGATACCACAATTAACAACCATTGAGAAAAGTTAAGAGACCTTTGAACACGGGCAGGAGAACATTGCACAGAAAAATCACTTCCTGCCTGACCTCACTAAGGAAACATCCCCAACACTTTTACAAGACAAGGGTGGGAACAGAAATTCATCAGTCTATCAAACACTAAGCACCGGGTACTTAACTTAGAGGATGACTTCATGGTTCGTTAAAACCTTCCTGATACTGGCTAACTCCTGCACATCCCAGGTAATAATGACTCTACTTAACAAGCTTTTGTTTCATGTGCTGTTCAGCTCAGCTGTGTCTCCTTGTCTCAGAGGTCTGAGGAAGGGTGCTGAGATACTCAAAAGCTTGCCTATGTCTATACCAATCATACAGTTGGTCCAATAAAAGACATCATGCACAAGAATTTTTGCCTTTTGTGCATCTCCTAGAACATCATAACAACACCATTTCAAAACAGGTGGAAACTTTGCATTTAAGGAGTCCTGTAAGCAGTTATGTGAATAACTTGTGATGCATATTTTATTTACTTATTTTTTGAGGTGTGTCACATACTGTGGCCAGAGATATAGGTCCATTACTATGGCATCTAAGCCCTTCATAATCTTTAAGGTCTTTACAACACACACTGCTGAGGAATAGCAATTAGAGCTGTGTGAAGCTTTGGTCCCTGATTCAATTCGGTGGAGATTTGTCCCAATTCAGTAGCCAGAGGACCCTTTAATCTCTCCAAATTGAATCAGAACCCTCTGAATTGATTTGGAAAGAGTCAGAGATTCAGATATAGCCACAGCTTTCAATGTTTTTTCTACATATCTCTAGGTACCAGGCATGGCTTGGAAATGCTGTGATGCTGGGGTGCATTGAGCTTCCCACAGAAGTGTGTCCCCCAGTGTGCTTGGCAGCAGACCCAGAAGTACTTCTGGTCCACTTCTGAGTTCATCGCAGAGCATGTGGAGGGTCCCCCCAGACTCCTGTGGGATGCTCCATCCACTCCAGTATTGCAGCATTCACAAGCCACGCTGGTACCTCAAGGTATGTAGAAAAAATGTTTAAAGTGTCTATGTCCGAATCGCTGGTTCTCCGAATCAGTATTGAATCTTCAGCTCTGAATTCAGCTGAAGTGAATCAGGGACAGTGACCTGAATCAATTAATCAAATCATTGTCCCTGATTTGGGCTGAATCTGAATCAAATAAGGTCCACTTTGCACACTCTTAATAGCAAAACTATAAGCCCCAAATTACAGGAAATGAAACAGGCCTAAACAGTAGGGCTGTGTGAGGCTTTGGACCC
>NW_017728886.1:266634842-266638224 GCF_001723895.1 Crocodylus porosus | reverse complement strand
GGTTCTTACCCCACAATTTGAAAACTAACGCATAGTAAAAGCTTACTCTCAATGAAAGTGCCTGAGGACAGGCATTTCTGTCAGAGTAGCTCATGTGCACTAAATCTCTGCCTTGATTTACCTCCGGGTAACTTGTTCTTGCACTGATCCCTAATATATCCTTATATAGTACCGCATCTGCTCTGAGAGCACTTGTGACATCCATGTTGCTTAGTAAGAGCAGTATACAGTTCAGCAAGAACACCCCGGTAAAGCAATAAGACTGCAGTGGCCACACAGATACCCTGAATCAACTTGCTACAATACAAGAAGACAGATGCATTGACCTCACACCCTTGGTTGTCATCTACCAATCCTACATTTGAACCTATAAGAAAGATCAAAGAACTACAGCCTACGCTTGAAATGGACCAGAAAAATATTTCCAGCACCCTGACTTTCAAACAGCCCCCTAACATTACTTAGTTCATCACCAGAAATAAACCCCCTGCTGATCAACAGGCACCTAAAGGGGTCCAGCACTGCCTCAACAATAAAATCAGTATCTGTCAACACATCTTGACTGACTCAACAATCAATACTCACCACAACCCTCCCCCAATAAAAAAAAACCCACCAGAACCCACCAACCAGACATGCTTATCCCAACATATTGTATACTTCAGTGCACCAAATGCCCTTATGGAAACAATGTGGGTGAAACCAGAGCAAAACTAGATACCACAATTAACAACCATTGAGAAAAGTTAAGAGACCTTTGAACACGGGCAGGAGAACATTGCACAGAAAAATCACTTCCTGCCTGACCTCACTAAGGAAACATCCCCAACACTTTTACAAGACAAGGGTGGGAACAGAAATTCATCAGTCTATCAAACACTAAGCACCGGGTACTTAACTTAGAGGATGACTTCATGGTTCGTTAAAACCTTCCTGATACTGGCTAACTCCTGCACATCCCAGGTAATAATGACTCTACTTAACAAGCTTTTGTTTCATGTGCTGTTCAGCTCAGCTGTGTCTCCTTGTCTCAGAGGTCTGAGGAAGGGTGCTGAGATACTCAAAAGCTTGCCTATGTCTATACCAATCATACAGTTGGTCCAATAAAAGACATCATGCACAAGAATTTTTGCCTTTTGTGCATCTCCTAGAACATCATAACAACACCATTTCAAAACAGGTGGAAACTTTGCATTTAAGGAGTCCTGTAAGCAGTTATGTGAATAACTTGTGATGCATATTTTATTTACTTATTTTTTGAGGTGTGTCACATACTGTGGCCAGAGATATAGGTCCATTACTATGGCATCTAAGCCCTTCATAATCTTTAAGGTCTTTACAACACACACTGCTGAGGAATAGCAATTAGAGCTGTGTGAAGCTTTGGTCCCTGATTCAATTCGGTGGAGATTTGTCCCAATTCAGTAGCCAGAGGACCCTTTAATCTCTCCAAATTGAATCAGAACCCTCTGAATTGATTTGGAAAGAGTCAGAGATTCAGATATAGCCACAGCTTTCAATGTTTTTTCTACATATCTCTAGGTACCAGGCATGGCTTGGAAATGCTGTGATGCTGGGGTGCATTGAGCTTCCCACAGAAGTGTGTCCCCCAGTGTGCTTGGCAGCAGACCCAGAAGTACTTCTGGTCCACTTCTGAGTTCATCGCAGAGCATGTGGAGGGTCCCCCCAGACTCCTGTGGGATGCTCCATCCACTCCAGTATTGCAGCATTCACAAGCCACGCTGGTACCTCAAGGTATGTAGAAAAAATGTTTAAAGTGTCTATGTCCGAATCGCTGGTTCTCCGAATCAGTATTGAATCTTCAGCTCTGAATTCAGCTCAAGTGAATCAGGGACAGTGACCTGAATCAATTAATCAAATCATTGTCCCTGATTTGGGCTGAATCTGAATCAAATAAGGTCCACTTTGCACACTCTTAATAGCAAAACTATAAGCCCCAAATTACAGGAAATGAAACAGGCCTAAACAGTAGGGCTGTGTGAGGCTTTGGACCCTGCTTCAGATCTGGAGAAGCTTCGGACACTTCAGTGTCCAAAGCAGCATGTCCCAATCAAATCACTGGCTTTGTTAGGCTTTCTGAAGTGGTTTGGAGCTCCTGAAGCGCTTCAGAAAAGCTTTGGGGCCACTTCGGAGATCCAGCCATAGGGTATAATGGCGAATCAATGAAATATCTATAACCTTGTTGGTTTTTGTCTGATTTAGATAACATTTTCAGGGATGGTAGCTGCTGCTGAGAGCATCAAGCCTGCCAGCCTTTAAGAAGATCGGTTCAGGGGTTCAGGAGGAACTGCACCCCAAATTTGTGAAAGCAAAACTCATGTCACATATATGTGTTGCAGCACAGAGGGGTGAAAACTGCAGGGGTGGTGGCCCCTGGTGAGGCCACCAAGCCTGCCAGGTTTCAAGAAGATTGGTGCAGGGTTTTGGGGAAACTGCACCTCAAGCTGCAGACAAGCAAAACTGGTGTCATAGATGACCCTGCATGTGTTAAGGCACAGCGGGCTGAATACTGCAGGGGTGATGGCCCGTGCCCAGGCCACAAAGCCTGCCAAGTTTTGAGGAGATCAGTGCAGGGGTTTGGGGGAAACTGCACCTCAAGCTGCAGCCAAGGAAAACTCATGCCATGGGTGACACTGCGTGTGGTAAGGCGCAGTGGGGTGACAGCTGCAGGGATGGTGGCCCCTGTTGCGGCCACGACGCCTGCCAGCTATCGAGGAGATTGGTGCAGGGGGGTTCTGGGGCCCTGCACCTCTAGCTGCTGACAGACAAACTCATGACATGGGTGCTTGTGGGACTGACTGTCTCTGTCTTGGGGTGTGGGAGACCCTACTGCAGGCCTGGCTGCTAAGCTACTGTGTTACCACTTACCAATCGGTCATGATTCACTCAGGGACCAGCTCAATGCACAGCTAATGTAGCCAGTTAATTAGCAACAATTAACACCTACAAAACCCCACACTAAGGAGAGGAAATAATCAACTGCGCCAAGACAGACACAGTCAGTTGCACAAGCACCCATGTCACGAGTTTTGTGTGTCAGCAGCTAGGGGTGCAGGGCACCAGGACCCAGAAGCCCTGCATTGATCTCCCCTGTTCCCCGGCCAGCCCCGATCAACATGCACTGTGGAGCCATAAATAACTTTGCCATAGGACAGTACTTGTATCTGACAGAGCTATCCTACAGCAGAGTGAATTAGTTTACTCTGACCTAATAGTGGCACATGTGTAGATAGTGACACTTTACTGCAGAGCTAATTAGTCAACTCCGCAGTAAGCGTGTCATATAGTTGTGCCCACTGTGCGGTAGAGCTGCCCCACAACTGTGCATCCCAGAAGGTCAGATTTCTTCATAGGCTACCAG
>NW_017728886.1:266627018-266634482 GCF_001723895.1 Crocodylus porosus | reverse complement strand
TAGTGCATTTTTCCAAGGAGTTCGGTGCCTGATTGCTTTCTTTCCTTGAAATAGGATAATCATAGACATCATAGACATCAGGGCTGGAAGGGACCTCAGGAGATCATCGAGTCCAGCCCCCTCACCAAGGTGAGTTTGCTTTTTCATGAGAGCCCTTTGATCCATGCTTTGACTAGCTGTCCTTGCCTTCTGCAGGGACCGTACCTCTGCATTGTCTGGGACCAATTGACCAGAAAGAAAAGAAAAGCCTGTTTTCACTCCTACGCAGGGAACCCAGGGGCTGCAAAATTAAACATCTTTTCTGAGCCTCGTGATTTGTGCAGGCATGTCAAGAGAGAGGGGCTGATTCCATCACCTTTGTAAAATTGAATGATTGTGACAAATAAAGGAGTGAGAGTAATTAAATGTGTGGGTAGAATTGCATCTGGTTTGCACCCCATGGGCAGATAATTGCATAATTTTCCATTATGGGATTTCTGGCAACTTCCTTGGAAGCATCTTGTTTTGGCTTCTTTTTATTACATCAACATTCAGAGGCTCCGCGGTCCTAGGCAGCATATAAGCAAAGGCTTGGAGATCTGAAAAGTGGCATAGACAAAGAGTAACGGGAGAGAGGATAGAGTCAAGAGGAACAGACCCAAGGTGACAACAGAGGAACAGACAGAAAGTGACCGTGCATGAGCCAAGGGCACATCATGTTGTGGCTTTAGTGGCGAAGCTCATGAATGGATTCTTGTTGCCTTGAATACCGGTCTAGTGAATACCCCGTCCCCCTGGCCTCTTTTCAGCTTCTGCTGTGGAAATGCTGAGCACATTCAAAGCAAGCATATTCACCAAACTGTCCAGTGGAAAAAAATGCCAGTTTATGTTAATAGTCGGTGATATTTTCAGGAGTCCTAGTTCTAGCATAGCAGGTAAAGTCCTGTATGCCGTAATGCAGAACTGCCCAATGGGTCACATGAAAACTGCTCCAAGGGGGTCACCTGCAGCCCCTATGCTCCCTCCAGCAGTCTACTACTTTTGTTGCTAGAGTCTTGGGGCTCCCACCCCTCTTCCAGCTTCTGCTTTTTGTTTCTGCCCCAGGGAATGGGCAAGGCAGCCTGTGGGGCCAAGGAAGACGGTGGCTGGGGAATTCGGGAGTCCCCGGGGGTGCCAGTGATGTGCAGTGGGGGGAAGGGACACAGCATGTTGTGAAGCTGGGGTTCGGAGCGGGGATTCAGCCCCTGGGCACCCAGAAGCTGGGCAGCCCTGCTGTAATCCATGCATGGATGCAACAATAATCAACTCCGCGAGCTCCAAAGACCTGCTCTGCAAGGCATCTAGGGGAACCTCCCATGAAACAAAACATGACTTAAGTCACGATAACAAATACCGTGGGCCACCTCTTTGTTTTCCTGCTGGGTCCTCTTGTGAACTCCATAGAATTATAGTCTAGTAGAATTATAATCTAACTCGCTTTGTAGTTCCCAAGGCAGATGACTCAAATGATGTCTGAAGGGAAAGTAATTGAAGGTTTAAGTAACTGAAGGGTTACTGTAACTTTCACTTAAAACTTCTAATGTCTTTAAATTGCAATGAAAAAAAAAAGTGAGACAGCACCACATTAGAGTAGGGTAGGGAGAGGAATCCAGATCTGGAATTGCAGGTCTGTCTTTGTTAATTGAAAGCTATGCATCTTGCTGTCATCTCCTCCAATTGGAAGATCCTGGGGGTGAATTCACAGCCTTGTAATTGTGGTATCACATTCATTATTGACTGTCCTGGGAAAAAAAAAACAACCTTACCCACTTGAATGTTTTTATTTCAGGGTTGCTTGACATCTATTGTTGTTCTATAGTGCAAAGCTTTTCAATAATTAGATACAAAAAATACTGACGGAGCAGGAAAGAATGGAGGCTGTGTGCAGCCATTAAGCAGTGGTACAATAGATACACTGAAGCCTCATTGTTATTACCTTTTATGCAGAAATCATTGAGCTAGCTAGTGAGCGAAAATGCAGCTCGCTTTGGGGCAGAGCACTTCAATCATTTAACTGAGCACGGCAATTGTATGCCAAAGTTCGGGATTAAAAAGTGGGGGCTGACATTTCTGGGTGAAATTGCAGAATAATGTGGGAGACAGTCCTCAGCCTATCCAAGAGCAGTCTGGGATCTTTATTTATTATTTTATGCTTTGTTATATATTGTTATAGGGCTATCTAAAGGTCCCTCTGAATGCATGAAGTAAATTGTATTTCCAGCTGTGAAGAGATGAAAAGCTAAATAGACAAGAGAAGTTACAAGAAATGAAGTGAAGTATCACTACCATTTCTATTTTACCAATAAGGGGACAATGAATGGAGATGGGTGATCCTGGCAAATCATTTCATAAGACGCAGATGCAAGAGACAAGGACTGAATCTACATTTTCCACATCCAAGTCTAGCTTTTACTCTCAGTATCAGGCTTCGTTCTTTTTATGGCTTTTCCTCAACGTGTTTTGAGCCATTGACTCACTGCTGAATCAAAAAAGTAGTGTCATCTCCTGAATGATAAAGACCTCTAAATGCAGAAGTTCACAGAGCATGAGGCAATGAGGCCAGCATTCAAAGTGAAACTGGAAAACACTATTGCTAGGACCATTTGTCTCATCTATTTGGATTCGAAACTCTTGGGAGTCAGGGTGACCTCTTTGCCAATGTTTGCCCAGCTCCTGGCATGAGTGAACCCCATGCTTGGTGGGAAAGAGCTGGTGTGTTGAGGGCAGATTCCTTCTTTTCCAGATTCTTAGCTTTCATTTCATTTCGTTTTGACAGAGGTTGACTTATGTCAAGAGTCATTTAAATGGATGAATGCGCTGACACTGGAAATTTGGTATGCCTCAAAGAGAAGACATCTGTGAAAGACCACAGCCACCAACATCCTGTTTGGATATGGTACCTAGAGAGAGAGTGCTTTCAGTTGCAAAATCCAGTAAGTCTCCAGCTATTAAGGCCACAAAGCCAACCTTGAAACCATAACTAGGATGACCATGTCTCCTGAACCCCAAAACAGGATTCTCCACTCTTCACTGTCTCCAAGCTCCAGTCTCAGCTAAGTGCATTGGAGACTGGGAGGGAGAGGCAAAGGTTGGGAGTTAGTGGACACTAAGACTGAACTGTCCCCATGCTTCTCAGTGAATGCTTATTTAGATACCAGTCCTGATCATTTAAATGTCAATATAGTTGAGTATCTCATACCATATTACGAGATACTATGCTATATTGCATAGTATCTATCTCAACTATTTTTAAATGTGAATATAGACATAGGCAACCTTTTGAGGATCTTAACTATTTCACTGCTCATAGAAGCATGAGAGGAAGGAAGGATCATATCATTATGAAACTACCACAGGCTATGCCATTTGGTCCCTTTGGGTAAATAATAAGCACTATGAAGCCAGGAGGGAAGAATGACTAGTTTCATTTTTCTGAAGCAGGACCCAGCATTCAAAAATTTGAGAACAGTTGTGCTCAACCAACATTTATATGTCAGGCCACTGGGCTGATTTATTGTTAAATTATTTACTGAAAGATTCATTTAAATTCCAACCTGTATTGTAATCTGGGGGAAAAAAAATAGCATCATGAAATGTCAAGTTCTCTTACTGCCCTAGTTTGGGTACAACATTACAAAATAGAGACTTTCTCCTCCTGCCTTTTCAGCTCCCTGCAGAGGAATAAGAACACGTCTCCTCAGCTTGTTCCTAACAAAACAGATTTGATGGCAGATGACATTTTATTCAGATCAGATGCACAGGAAAATGATATATATATTTTAATCTGATTGGTCAGCAAGCTGGAATGCATAGAGAAATACCACTGAAATTTTACATTATCTAGTTATTGGGCACATTATCCAGCCTACTGCATTAGCTTCTATGCAAGAAGCTTTGAATGAAAAAAACCATTTGAATACAAATTATTCCAAACCTACCCACAGCTATTGTTTAGTGAAGCACTTTCATGCTCTTTGGGATAGGAAAAAATGTTAATACAAACATATCTGTATGGCTGGTCATTTTTCTGTCTCTTTCTACTATTGTATTCTCCCTCTCCATCCCTGTTTACTTGGAAAACGCAAATAACAGTACTAGTGGAGAGTTTTACTCTGTTATTAGCAAGCCTTTTTTGGCTTAGTGCCTGCAAGTTTGGAAGGGGTTTAATCTAAACTGGAAAAAAAAAATGCAAATAGCTTCCTTCAGAATAAGTGTGTCTATGTCAGGGGTTATTTGTTTGATAGTTTAGGAGCTGTCCAAGTTTGCTGATGCACTAAGACGTGGGGCGAGGTGGGCACACTTGGAGGGAGAGAGAGGCTGCAACTAGATTTAAACAGACTACAAAAGTGGGCAGATGAGAATAGGATGGGGTTCAACGTAGACAAATGCAGGGTGCTGCACCTGGGAAGAAGGACTCCACAGCACACATCCAGGCTGGGGAGTTCCCCTCTTGAAAACACAGAGGTGGAAAGGGATCTTGGAGTCATTATCAACCCCAAGATGAACATGAGCCGCCAATGCCAGATCGCAGCCAGCAGGGCCAGCCATACCTTGTCATGCATCCAAAGATGCATCTCAAGCAGGTCCAGGGAGGTGATCCTCCCCCTCTATGTGGCACTGGTCAGGCCGCAGCTGGAGTACTGCGTCCAGGTCTGGGTGCCCCACTTCAAGGGATGTGGCCAGCCTGGAGAGGGTCCAGAGGAGGGCCACCTGCTTGGTGAGAGGGCAGCAGGACAGGCCCTACGAGGAGCGACTGAGGGACCTGAACTTCTTCAGCCTCAACAAGAGAAGGCTGAGCGGGGACATGGTGGCTGTCTACAAACATCAGGGGAGATCAACAACAAATAGGTAGAGCCCTTTTCTCCCCAGAACCACCTGGGGTGATGAGGAACAATGGTAATAAGCTGATGGAGAATAGGTTTAGATTAGAGATCAGAAGGCAATATTTTACTGTTAGGGTGGCCAAGATCTGGAACCAACTTCCCAGGGAAGTGGCCTGCGCCCCTACTTTGGGCAAATTCAAGAGGAGGTTGGATGATCACCTGTCTGGGGTCTTGTGAGCCCAGCATTCATTCCTGCCTGTGGCAGGGGGGCAGGCTAGATGATCTGTTCAGGTCCCTCCTGACCCTAGCAACTATGAAACTATGAGTCTTCTTAGATACCCTCATGGGTGAAGCAAAGAGACGTCATCCCTGGCGGAGCATGCATTAGGCATGGGGAGTGGCCTAAGGGTCTGGAGCAGGGCACATGGTAGTGTGTGCCGTGTGGGGAGTGGGCATGAAGGGTGCTGCAACTGGTGGGCATTGTCCGCATCCCCCTGCTCACTCCTCTCGGGGCTTCCTGCAGCTGCTCACCCACCTCTGTGTGCCATGCCCCCTCTGCAGCCCACAGCCTTTGAACGCTTCCTGGTGGGAGGGTGGCATGCAGCCAGCTGGTTTGTGCAGGGAGCATGCTAGATGCTGCAGCATGTGACTACGGGATGGGGTGATTTTCTCACACTCGCTCTCTGGCATCTTGCGGCCACCCACCACGTCCCTCCCATGTTTTGGTGCTCTCTGTGCAGGCAGGCGTGACACACAGGGGGGCATGATGCATGACAGCAGGGTGACAGCACGGCCGGTCCCTGTGCCATGCAGAGGGGGGCACTGGGTAGCCCCATCTACCTTGGCCCTAGCCTCCACCTCACCACTTCCATCTGTCTGTCCATAACGCTCTGGACCAACTGCACATGCATGGCCTGGAGCCTTAGGACAGACAGACAGACAGGGAAAGTCCTTTTTTATATTAGAATTGTCAGCATTTTATAGAAGCAGGGCATTGGCTTTACGATTCCCCTGCTTTACCTGTGGCAGGTTAGGATGGTAGGTTTGTCTTGTGTTAGGGTTGAGGGTTATTTCTGTCAAGTTTAGATTATGGTTGTATGAGAAGGTTTGGATAGGGATGATACTGCCTCAGGTAGTGGGTTGGACTAGATGACCTCTGGAGGTCTCTTCCAGGCCTATTTCTCTATGACTTAATGACTCAGTTGCTTTTCAGCAGTAGTATGTTGTTACCCACTTTGTGGACTAGCCACTAGAAGACGATAAGGTGCACTAGATCTCTTGGGTAATTAGATTGCATTTCATTGGCAGATATTAATAATGATGTTCACTGTAGAACTGAGAGCATGACATTTTTTTCATTGTCACTGATTTTTCACCAACGTAACCAAGCTTGTTGCACAGTTTACACTTGCTTCAGATATGGAGGGGCATAGGCCATCAGTAGAGCTGTTGCAGATAGCTCTTTGTTGACTTCTCACTCACCTTATCCAGGATTGGTACGTTGGAAAATTGTAATGATTTTAGTCTCCCATAGAGCAAGGATTATTTCAAGCTGTAGTGGTCTATAGCATATTTCTGGTGTGGCCAGTCAGTGATCCTTACCTAACTATAATTTATATATTCATAAATTGTAATTTCTACCTCACTACTTCAACAGTAGAGTTGGATAAATAGTTTTTTTATGAATCTAGTGTGGTGTTGCAATATAGTTGTGTTCACAACTCATTTTTTTCACTTACCTGTGAACGCTTATGCAAATTATTATTTTTTATTTGCATGGATGTTTGAAGAATAGGAGTTATTTATGCAAATAACTGTATTCACTCATGAATATTGATACTTACACACAAATATTAGCACTGCAGGGCTTTTTAAGTCATTGCAAGATTCAGTGGCTGGAATTTGAAGTTAGACAATTGAAACTAGAAAAAAACACATGCATTTTTAACAGTCAATTACTGGAAATTTCCCGTGGGATATCATAAATTTTCACCATTAAGCTTTTAAGACAAAGTTGGATTTCTTTCTAAAAGCTCAGCTGGAAATTCTTTGGTTTGGCAAAGGAATCATTTGGTACAATTCTACAGCTTGCAGGAACTCCAACTAAATGATTGTAATAGTGTTTCCTGGATTTCAGTGAAAATTACTTGTTATGAGACTCATTATATGAGAGTTCAAATTTCATGTTTAATGTAGTGAAAAAAGTTGTCAACTTCTACTTCCCATTCAGATAAATGATGAATTAAATGTATCATCAAGCATGAATTGCCTTGGATGCCTGGGGGAGCTCCTTACATATGTGTCTCAGGTTACCTTGCTTTCCCCTTTCAAATATACTTGGACTTCAAAAAAGCCTTTGACTTAGTTTCCCATGATGTGCTCATGGTAAAATAGGGGAACTGAAGCTTTGATAACCCAATCACTCAGTGGCTAGGGTACTGGCTCTAAGAGAGGACCCAGAGAGTAATAACAGATGGAACTGAATCAACATGGTGCTTGGTGACCAGTGGCATCCCTCAGGGTTCAGTACTTGGACCAGTGCTTTTTAACATGTTTGTTGATGATTTGGACTTGGGTGTTAAAAGCAGACTGGCAAAATGTGAAGATGACATGAAATTATGGG
>NW_017728886.1:266617750-266626893 GCF_001723895.1 Crocodylus porosus | reverse complement strand
GTCTTAATAGACCATACAATGAACATGAGCTACCAATGGGATGCCGTAGCCAGCAAAGCAAATAAAACATTGGCATGCATCAACCGATGCATCACAAACAAGACTAAAGATATCATCCTCCCAATTTATTTGGCCTTGGTGAGGCTGCAGCTGGAGTACTGCATCCAGTTCTGGGCACTGCACTTCAGGAAAGATGTGGAGAAGCTTGAGAGAGTCCAAAGGAGGGCCATGTGTATGGTTAGAAGGATGGAGAGCAGACCATATGATGAGAGGTTGAGGGACATAGGTTTGTTCAGCCTGGAAAAGAGAAGACTCAGAGGGGACTTGGTGGTGGCCTATCAATATATAAAGGGCACATATCAGGGACTGGGAGAACACCTATTCACCAAGACTCCCCATGAGAAACTAGGACTAAATTGCTAGAAGAACGCTTTAGATTAGACATAAGGAAAAACTTGTTTACAACTTGAGCATGGGTATCTAGTGTCTCTTGATTCAGGGGGTAGCATGGGGGGTGGTCCTCCAGTGCCTGATCTTGCCGACTGGTGGGGGGGTCCCCCAGTGGCTGCTCCCACTGTTGGGGGGGGGGGTGTTCCTTGTGACTGATCTCACTCACCACGAAAGCAGATACTTAAAACATTTCTTTGCCATAATGCCTATAAACTGTAGGAACATTGGACTGAACAAGGCCTCTTGGGCAACTGAGTCCAGCTCTTCCATTTTTAGGCAACCATTTATTTCGAGTCCTACAGCTTGTCCACTTCATCCCATCACATGCTTCAGCCACAGAGCACTTAAGAAAACCGAAATTAACAGCACCCTACAACATGCCATGGGTACAAAGCAGGGGAGACAAAGACACTGCCAACACTGCCATTGTGAACTATAGAGACAGTATATGTTCAAATGATCTTTAGAAGAGGACCATGCCTTACTTAACAGAGGAAGTCTTGACAACAGTGAAGTTGCTGATGTACAGAAACTGCCATCTTTCCTATGGTCTAATATCATTGCACTGAGAGAGCACCACTTACCTTGGAAGTTGGTTCCAACTCCTAGCCACCCTGACAGTGAAGTAGCACCTCCTGATATCTAGACTGAATCTACTCTCAGTCACCTTATTATGGCTGTTATTCCTTGTTATTCCCAGTAGTGCTCAAGGAACAGGGACTCTCCCATGGCCTGCTGGTCCCCCTCAGCCAGCTTGCAGATGGCCACCAGATCCCCTCTCAGCCTTCTCTTGTGGAGGATGAACAGGTTCAGGTCCTGTCGCCTCTCCTCGTACGGCCTGCCCTGCTGCCCCCGATCACGCGAGTGGCCTCCTCTGGACCCTCTCAATGCTGGCCACATGCCTCCTGAAGTGCGGCGCCCAGAACTGGACGCAGTACTCCAGCTGCGGCCTGACCAGTGCCGCATAGAGGGGGAGGATCACCTCCCCGGACCTGCTCGAGGTGCATCTGTGGATGGATGACAAGGCGCGGTTGGCCTTCCTGACTGCATCCTCACATTGGCAGCCTATGCTCATTTTGGCATCAATAATGACTCCAAGATCCTTTTCTGCCTCTGCACTGATGAGAAGGGAGTTCCCCAGCCTGTAGGTATGCTGCTGGTTTTTCCTCCCCAGGTGCAGCACCTGGCACTTGTCAGTATTGAAACCTGTCCTGTTCTCATCTGTCCACACCTAGTTGCAGCCTGTCCCTCTCCTCCAGAATGCCCACATCCCCCCACATCTTAATGTTATCTGCAAATTTGAACAAGGTGCTTTTAAGCCCCTCGTCCAAGTCACTGATGAAGATGTTGAACAGTGTGGGCCCAAGGACCGAGCCCTGGGGGACCCCACTGTTCATATCCTGCCAGGTCAATACATGCCATACAGCTGCCCAAACATTGTGATTATAGGCCAGGACACTAGCATTCATTGTTGTCCCATTCATTCAAAGTTTGGTGCTTCAACGTATGTCAGAGTACCTGAAAGTTTGACTCTGAGAAAATAGCCATGGCTTGGTCATTTACTGCTAGTCATGATCTGCGCAAACATTGGTGGATGCTATGAGCTTGGATTATGACAACAACAACAACGATGATGACAACGACAATGATTTCAGCCCTTCTAGTTTTAGAAAAAGATCTGGGGTCACTGTTGATCACAACAGAAATGTGTGGATTAAGGACACAGAGGAGGTTTATTAAACCTAAGCACAACAATGAGAAAGAGTACTTAAGAAAAGAAAAGGAATAAAAAGTCCTGGGGCCAGATAGCATGAGGGATTTTTAGCTTATATACTGTATACCAGGGACAAGGACAGCAGCTCTAGGCAGATCTATCAGGAAAAATCATTAAATAGACGACACATGACATCAACATGCCATCATCACACATGATGGTAATTGTTGGCTTTGCTGGACTATTGATCAACAGAACCATTGATCAGAGCAGATACAACTCATACAGAGGCTTTGCTAAAGTATTGACCAAAGAAGGCCATACTGAGGACAGAATTAGCTATTACCATACGTAGCTTACTAGGAAATGCACCTCTGTGAACATCAACAAGAGCCAAGTCATAAGATCAGGTGGTTTGTGCTTAAGCAGCAGAGGAAGGCATTGATTTATTTGTGTCTTGAAGAAAACTACACATGCTTTGGCATTTTAAAACAAGACCTAATGTCTATGAAATCACCTACTAGGAAGGCTGACAGAAAGAAAACTTGGTTAGCACAGGTTCTCTTAACTCCTGAAATCCAAACTCAGTGGGAACAATCTAGTAGAAACAATCCAAGCTCAATGGAAACAACCTCTTTCAGGTCATTAACATGTATGCCATCTTAGTCATGCCTTACTGGACTGGACTCTGGAAGAGCTGTGATGGTTAGAGACAATGAGAAGGAAGTAACTTATTGCATATGGATATATTACATCCAACAGTAGATGTGAGCACATTGTCTGAACCTAGGCAGAAAGAGGGAGAGGGTTGAAGAGTACTGATGAGCTTCTGCTTAGGAAGCATTATTCCTCTTCTGAGTATGTCAAAGACAGTACTACTTCAAGATCAAAATTAGTCAGAAAAGAAAGAACTGTGGAGAAAAAGGCATGAAGGAATTCCAAGGCCAATAGCAAGACCATTTTAGAAATGAGAGGCAAGGCCCTTGCATGGAAAAAATAGTAAAAATACGTAAGAATGGTCATAAAGATGTCTTTGATTGGCTACAAGCTTCAAACTGTTTACTGAAGTTCTCAGTGTACCGACCCAAAACTAAAATGCCATGTTTGAAAAGCCACTGGAACCATACACTAACACATAAAATACATGTAGGCTAAGATTATTGTGCATATTATCCACAGTTGTTTGAGGCTAGCACAAGATGTATACCCAGAAAGGTCCAACCAAGTAGCCATTGTCCTACGCTGGAATCTTACGGCCAAAACCATCTCCCTAGAAATCAGAAGTCATGGGAGCAGATATCAAACGAAGAAGCAGAAAATGGCAAAGTGATGATCCTTCAGAGTTTCACCTTCCAATTTAAAATCCAACATCTACCCTGGGGACTCTGCTTACAACTCTTTAGGAGCATTTTGATGACCTCGGCATTTCTCTCATTGTGCAAAAACTACAAAACATTATTTAGAAGACAACTTCCATATCATGACCTCTGGGAATGAGGCTGATCACAAGCTCAAGGTAAAAGACTGATAATTCATTGATAGTTCATATGTTCATGAGATCCACCTCTATATAAATACATTTGTATTTGTTCTTCTGGAGATTATGAAAATGTGATTTTTCTCCTCCTATGAACAGGTGTGGTGGCAAAGCTGGACAAATACCATTACAACAACTCCTTCCCTGAGCCGCTTAGCTAATCTAAATTTCACAATGAGCACACACTTTTCAGAGAGAATTGCACACCATATTACGTATGGCGTGCACCAGTTAATTTTTTCGATAAGGCAAATATTACTGAGCTCACACTGTCAATGCATTAAACATTTAGTGCATTCTCCTGCTTGGCTCATCTGTATCAACAATTTCATCTCCCCCTTATTTTATTCAAACAAAAATTCATCTAGGTGAAGAGAAGCCGACTGAGACCGAATGCTAACTGAACCATGTCAAATAGATTTCTTGGCCATTTGCGCTGATGCGCTTTGTTTGTAACTCATGGTATATGTTATAGAAACTCTGGAAATATTTGTAAATAAACAGTTTATCTCCCCCTCCTCCCCCCCCGCAAAGCCTAGCATCAACATTTCATATTGAAGAAGATGTACGTGTAGAATGTAAACACTCATTCCGTCAACAGGGCCTCTAGGTACAATGTTTTGAGATAGCGTTTCTTCAGAAGTGCTTTGCAAACAAAATTATTTTGAAGCCTTTTTAGGAACAGTGAATCCTAGGTTTTATGCCTGTACTAGGTTTTGGACCATATGACTCTGGACTCTTGAGGTCTCTTCCAACTTTATGATTCCACATCTCCTGTGCTGTGGCTTCTGTACCTCCTCTGGATGAACCACACTGAGATTTTGATGTAGAAGAGAGAGCTTTTTTTGCAGTTCAAGCAACTGGAAGTAGTGGGGAAACAGTGGGGATCTGACTCCACTCACCAAAGTTGCCCTCAGTCCTACTTCATTAGTATAGAGTTATTAAAAGTACTTAAATTAAACCACATTTATGTCCAGAGCTTCTGGACTGAAGAAAGGCCATGTGCTACCTGGAGCATGCATTTAGGCAAATGATCATTGCCGGTTAAATATGTGGCCCTGTGCAAGTTGTGGTATTAACTACTTTGAACCTGACTCGTTGCCTTCATTTTTAAGGCTTTTAATACTGGCTGTTGTAGCTTGTGTTAGAAAGCCTTGAAAAGAGAAGGAGACAGCAGCTGTGAAACTGTCTCCATCATTTTAAAGGCTTGTAAATGCAACCCGTTGAGAGCTGCTTCCCCTTTATGGTCTCTAGCTCAGTTAAAGGGAGTACAGACTGGCACAATGCAGGTAGACACCGGCATGTATGCAGTTAACCAGAGTAAAGGTGTAAAGTAAACAGTGGGACTGAAAAGTGCAATACACTTAATTCTCCAATACACTCAAGTACTTTATGTGAGAGTCAAGAATTTCTTGGGTGATTTCTTTTATTGAGCCACCCATGTAGTCGGAATAAAGTGGTTTACGCATTTATCAGATATGCAGATAACTAGACTTTGCTACAATAACGAAAGCAATAGGCAGCAAATGGGAACACAAAATGCATTGTGTATTTACATGACTTGTGCACTCAGTTGGTCTGCTTCTCCGGGAAGTACACTTGTGGATTAAGCACAGCATTATTGAGCTTGCCCAAATTTTCTTTAGCTTGCTCCACAAGTCTCATCTGGCTGCTTCTGTGTTCCTAATGAAACTATACCTGACACTGCCATCTCCATTGACTCTGCCTCCATGTGCTCTACTTGCCATTATCTATCCCTTTTGCCTTGTTTGCACTGAATCCTCCCAGATGCTACTGTAACCAAGACACTTCTGTAGGGCAGTGATTCTCAGCCAGGATGCCATGGTGTATAAACCTTACTTATGAATCATAAGACGAATCTTGAGATTTCAAATAGGAATCCATAGTGTCAAATACACTCTGACCTGCTGTGCTTGTTCTGATTTCTCTGCAACAGAGGAATTGCTTTAGTATTTTTCCATATTCAAGAAATGAGTGAAAGCTAAGAGCAAGCATTTTCCAAGCGGGGTATGGAATATAAAAACATTAAGAATGACTGCTGTAGTAGTGTAACCTGAAACACTCCATATTCCTTTAGCTCCGAATAATTTTCTACCTAGCTGTAAACAGTAGATCAGATTCTCCCTGAAGTCAACACAGCTCTGTTGATTTAGGCCAGCTGAGGACCTGTCTATTTTTTCCCTTTAGATCTTTATGTTATTTAAAGATATACTCAAAGCAAAATGACACAAAGCTTATTTGAGTCCCTCTTTTTTTGGTATTAAGTTACTGCAGCTTTTTCTAGCATTTGGTGAAAAAGATCAAAAATAATTGGGTGGAAAATTCTGCTTCCTTGACCTGTTTAAAAATTGTTCCTCTTTTCTTTGCTCCAAAGGCAAAACAATCATTTAGATAATTGAACTCAGGTGACTAATTTTGGTCACCATAAAATAGCTTCAGTTTAAAATCTTTTCAGAAAAGGAGGACGTCAAAGGTTGGGCATCTAGTAAAATGTTTCTACAAAAGTTTGCATGGGGAAATATACTACCAAGTTAAGAAAGTAGCAGTTTGAAGACTTTTTTGGAAAGGTTTAAAAGACATTCAGAAATCTGGTTCTTTGTTTTTCTAACTCTAGCTTCAAGGCTTTTTGCATGGAGAATATCAATAGAGTGATGGCTGGGTGCCTTCAGTGAAGCTGATAGCAGTTTTGTCACCAACTTCAGTGGAGCCAAGATGAAAGCTGTTTAGAACTGGAAAGTGATGGTGAAACTTTCTAGTTCAATATCCCTGGAGTCCACATAGCACAATGTTGCCTGCATCAGAAGGATCACACACGGGGAAACTTTGCAAGCTATGCCATGAATAACTGATTTTCCTTGCAAGACCCTCATTCACACCCCAGCTGGATCCTTCAACAGATATAGAGTCTGATTCCCAGTGAGCAGCCATGAAAAGACCATTGTGGCCCAAAAGAAAGTTTCTCTCTTTTACTCTCCCCTCCTCCCCCCCAGAAGATGCATGGGTGTGGGCTCCCCTTCCCATAGCAGCATTTGTAGTAATGATTGTCTACCATCACCAGTTGACTAGGAAGCACCATCTCATTCCAGCATCTGGATTTGCTTATTCATAGAACATCAGGTCAAGTTCAAGTCCTCAGCCTTTAACTTCAAGGTGCTCAACAGCACAGACCAAGGATATTAAAGGCCACCAAAAGCCAAAGTGTAAGATAACAATTCCTTGTCAGTGGTGCACAACCCTGAGAGAGCTTCTCTTACTGGACACTCACCAGGTTGCTGCGCCTGTGTTAGCCTGTGTGCTCCTACATCTCCTAAAGTCTGAGCATGCTGAAGTGCCTCCTCTTCAGGTAGCCTTTCTGACATACTTCCAGCATACAGGCCCTTGGGCTTCTACTACTTGAATGAAATTGGTATTCACAGCTCAACAGAAAGCTCCTCAGGAATAGTGTTGACCCACCCCACAACCCCCCAGCCTCCCCAGTAGCCTAAGCGCATGCCTTCTCAGAGTGCCAGCCATGCAGATCCCCAGATCCCTCTTCTAGGACATGGGACACTTGAAGCCAATGCACACACCCAGGCTTTGGAAGGGTTTGTAAACACGATCACTGCTTATATTAGCTAGCACAAGAAATATGCAATCCTAGACAAAATGTAAATGTACCTGTAGGGCACCTGTACACACCATGAGTTTTAATCCTGATTAAATTAAATAGGTTTATAAAATTTAAACTTGTATATTTTGGAGCATTGTATCAGTGTTTGCACATGCTAGGTTTTGAAAAAAAAAAAAGCTTGGTCCCTGGCTGGCACCACAGCACAATGGGATGGTCCCTGGGGCCCCCTACTTGTTCTCCCTCAGCCTGGGGCCCCCTACTTGTGCTCAGCCATGCAGCTGTGGAAGCAGGAAAGCCAGCAAACCACACAAGGAAAAAAAAAAGGGGGCAGCAGTTCGAAAGCAAAAGCAATTTGAGGGGGTGAACTACAAAAAGTCACAGCCATTTGGTGGACAAAGAGGCTCATTACATGTCTTTGAGTGCCTCTTTGTGTTTGCACACAATGAATCCATCGTTGCAACCCTTTAATTCCTGGTGAGCGAAATTAAACTATGTCCAGGGAGTTATACTTTAATGCACCTGAAAGACTTTTAAAAAGTCTGGAAATCCAACTTGTAAAAACAGTCATGCAGTTGCGGTGCAAGAAAGGCAAAAATGTGGCATATATACATTTTCTTGACTTTATGTCCTTACAGTTCTTGACCATTCTCTGGGCAAAGGCTAGAGTCTTCCAAGGAGTCTAGGATTCTTTGTCTTGCTGAAGTTTTCTCCTTCAAGCCACAGACAGCCTATTTCTCCTTAGGGCAACCAATTTCCTTCCTTTTTGCTCAATTAACCTAACTCCTCTGCTACAAGAGAAGTCCTTCCATTCCCTTCTCTTTTCCAAGTTGCTTATGTCTAGGTTAGTTCTTCCTCAAGTCTCCCTGGCTCTGTGTCCTTTAAGCCTCAGAATTAACAGTTCTTCTCTTTGTTCTGTTTTGGGGAAATTCCACTGGCCCAGATCCTTGAAGACAGATGTGAATGGGAGTTGGTTCCCCAAGCCTGCAGTTATCCCAGTACCTCAAGGATTAACAATGGGCCATTATCTCTGGTCTCAATATGGTGCAGTCCTGTTCACATACAGCTGCCACCACATCCAGAGGCATTCAGTGAAGCAGCAACTACACAATGAATTTATAAACTCTATGTAGACAGATCCCCCACATCATCCTAGAGAACAACTCTGCCCCCTGGTATGTTCTAGTGAAAGGTTAAAATGCACAAAGAAGTGGACTAAGGTTTCTTGGAAGCTGATCCCAGACACTGAGACTGCCTAGGAACTAAGAACAGTCCCTAAACCTCATCCCCTCCTGCTCCAAGGAAGGGGGAACTCTTTCTCTAACAAACTGGGAGTGGAGTATATATTTAAAACTAATCCAAAACTGTATCATAATTGAACTTTGCCCTGACCACAGCTTAAAGGGAAGTTAATAGAGAAAGAGAGCCTGAACTCTGCAGGACTTCCTTCCCCCATGATCTTTACCTCTCTCGGCTTTAAGTTGTTTGTCCCAGTGCCCTTTTCCCATCCTGCTCTGCCTGTGCTGTCTCTGGGTAGCCACCCTGTCTCCTGTATATGCGGGAAAATGATGTAAGGGGGTGCATGTGGGCCCCCAAGAAGGACTGTTTGCTAATGGGTTTACACTCTACAGAGCACCTTGCAATGTGTATCCAGCTGTGCAGCACTGCAAGACGTATGGGATAAGGCACAGAGGTGAGGAGATGGCTATGTGTTGCCCTCTGAGCTCCAAGAACAATGCTTTGGGAGGACTCAAGTGGGTCTGCAGGCGGGCTTTAAACTAGGCTCGTCGGGGGAGGGGGAAGATGAGGGCGGA
>NW_017728886.1:266609797-266617739 GCF_001723895.1 Crocodylus porosus | reverse complement strand
ACTATGAAACTATGAAACTTCTCCTTGGCAGGGCTTTTGGTTGGGGCAGGGCCAGCATTCCCTCTAAGTGGCACAGCGTGCGTGGTCACACAGGCTCACCTGGCAGTGCAGCATGAGCACGCCTGCATGGCTGTGCATGGCGTACAGCTTAGAGGAAATGCTAGGCAGGGCACTGGGGGCTCCTGTGCTTCTGGCTTGGGAGTGAGCAGCTTGGTGCTGTGGGTGCCCATTCACTGCTACCTCACAGCTGGGGCTTGTGGGATGCTTTTGGTGTCCCTCACTCCCAACCTGCAGCCTCTGCTTGTCTGGTGCTTTCTGTGTCCCTCACTCGTGACCCACAGCCCCCACAGAAAAGGCCAGTCCCAAATGCAACCCAGGTCGGTGGAGAGGGGACCGCACTACTGGGTGCAGGGGACCTGGGGAGTGCAGCTGGACTGTGCTCAGAGCCTGGTGTTTGTGCTGGCCACCTTCAGGCATGCAGTGATTGGTTAAGACAGCTGTGTGGGCAGAGTCAGACCCGCTCTGCCCTTCTTCACTCTGATTGGGCTTTGCTGGAGGAGACAAGTCCAGGGATCACAGTCTCCTTCCTCACATTCTGATTGGCTGTCGGGGATTGGTAGGAGGCATTCACTGTTCTGCATGCTGATTGGTTAGAGTCCAACCCTCAGCAGCCCATTCAGCTGGCAGGGCTTGGGAGTGTGCCGTGGAGAACTAGGGGTGTTGGGGTACATAGGGGAGCAGCTGGAAGAGTGGGAGTGATGGGCCCCCTTTGCCCAAAGCCCATGTGCCCCACTTCTGTCCTATGCTGCCTATTGGGATCTGTTATGAGGTATATTGTTAGTGGCAATATTTGCACTGAATTTCCCCTGTTTTTAAGATAAAAGAAAAGAAAAACCCATTGTTGTTCAGTAAGCACTGCAGGAAATCACTTAAATACTAGTTGAGAGTTTGGGATCCTCGCTGTAAAATAGTATAATATTGTCAACAGGGGATTGAAGTGACGGTATTATTTGTCGTGTACTGACTTTGAAGAACTTGAAACGGTACAGCGATGTATATATTAAAAATGTGTGTATATAGAGATGTATATATAATGTGTGTGTATAAAATTTGAGGGAACTGGGTTTATTTAGTCTGCCAAAAAAAAGACGGAGGATGGATTTAAAAGCAGCCCTCAGCTATCTGAAGAGTGGTTGCAAAGACGACGGAGCTGGACTGTTCTCACTGGTGGCAGATGACAGGACAGGGAGCAATGGGCTCGAGTTGCAGCCAGGGAGATTTAAGTTGGATATTGAGAAAAACTTTCTCACTAGGAGGGTGCTGAAGCACTGGAACAGGTCACCCAAGGAGATGGTGGAGTCTCCATCCTTGGAGGTATCAAAGACCTGGCTAGACAAAGCCTTGACTGGGATGCTGTAGTTGGGCTGGTCCTGCTTTGAGCAGGGGGTTGGGCTAGATGTGACCTCCGGAGGTCCCTTCCCACTCTCATTTCTATGATGTTAGCTGTATCACTTGACACACAGGTGGAAGGCAGTCATTTACTATAGTGCCAAGGATGGTATAAAAGCCTATGTTAGATGGGACAGAATTGTTAAATGAAAGGAGGTTTTCCAGCCTTGTATTAATGCATGAAAGGGACAGGATAAGTGGTTGTAATTCATGCTTAATAAAGCCTTTCAGTGTTATCTTGCTTTCAACAATTTAACAATATATCCATGTATTAGGCTATGGGGAGACATTTAATGGGCAGTGCACAAACTGATATTAGGTCCTCTCCCATTTAACTTTGTCATTAAGAACTGGAAGATGGCACAATGGGAAATTCTTTTCTTTTCTCTTCTTTCTTTCTTATTTATTTATTTTTTTACAAATGCAAGATAATTTATTGAGGAAGGTGTGACTTGAACTCCAGTTTTTCAGGAGGACTGAGACACCTAGAAAGCAGTGATGCTAAAATAAGCAGAAGGACAAGAGAAGATTGCCAAGTGAACAATGTTCATGATCTGGTACGGTAGCAAATGAAACTGGGAGGGGAAGGAGAGGCTGTGTTACAAAAGGGGGGGTTAGTAATTCCTTTCAATGTAGTGACAGTGAGAATCTGAGAGCTGGTCGGGAATCTTTCCGTGAAAATAGCAACTTGTCAAAACTGAATTTTTTTGCAATATCAAATAAAGTTTCACTGGGGACGGTTTTGTAGGACCAGGGTGGTTTTAGTCAAGAAGAGAGGGAGAAAGAGACTCATATAGCTCAGAAGAGCCCTAAACCCCAGTATTTGGAGTGTTACCTAAAATGTGGGAAAATATCAGAGCTGGGATTTGGAGCTGGGTCTCCATAACCCAGATAAGCTCCTCAAATCCCGACTCTTCTGGGTTGATGGGCATCTATTTTCACTTACAGATTTTTTGTTTAAAACTAGTTTAAAGGTCTCCGTTTCATCCCAATATGCAATAATAAAAGATTACAAATCTCCAAATGTTTCACAGGACCCCCCCCCCCCAAACCCCACATCCTGCCCTATCCTGGTAAATTCCTAGGGCGATGTTGTTTCCAGCTCTCAGACCTGACTACCACAAATAGACTGACAAGCTGGCGTGACTTCAGGGAAGACTAGACAAGAAACATTTGAATGATTAAAAAAATGGAGGGGGTGACTTATGAGAGACACTATCATACACAGTATTTTTGTTTTTACTTCTTTTTTTTGTTTGCTTTTGGTTTATGGAGCAATCAAAGGAAAAACCACTGTTACATTTCAAAGTACATGACTGATACAGCTGAGGCGGGGCAGAAGTTAAACATCCATCCACTCCATACAACCGTACAAATATCCACGCCACGTGTTTAAATGCAAACCAAAGACTCCATGGGACTAGGCACATTAACGATTGGGTTTCACAGGAGGTTTCACTCAATGTGTCCTTAACTTGTGGAACCTATTGCCGCAAGATGTGGTGGAGGTTGGTAGCTCAACTCGGTTCAAGGGAGGACTGGACAAATTCTTGGAAGAAAGGTCTACTAGTACATACTGAACAATGAATATGGGAGCTAGGGGTGCAGCCTAATCTTCCTAAACCTCTGCTGAAAGCTAGAGTGAGGGAAGAAGAGGGGTTAGAAGATTTTAAAGGTACCCTGTTCACCCTCACCTTCAGCATCTCCTCTCTGCCACCTTGTGAGACAGGATACTCCGGATGGAGCTCTGGATCGACCAAGGGTGCTGATCCACCAAGGGCATTTAATGATGGTCTTATGTTAACTTCAATAGCAGTAAGATTCCCACCCCCCTCCATATTTTAAAAGAAAACATTTTTGTTTGCATGTCCAATCTCTTTTTTGTTTCACTTGTTTTATCTTGGAAGTGGTAGACCAATTAGAGTCTGTTGTCATCCCCTCAGGTCATCTGTCAGCTTATCCATAACGAAAATGCCCAATATATCTGACGTTATCAGCAATGCCCGCCTCTTGCTAACTTCTACTTGATGCTGTAATCATAACGTGTGGGAGCAAATGCTTCACGCTTATCTTGTACCTTCCATCCATGGATTTAGTGGTAGTTTGTAAATAGGTGGTATGGTGCTAGCAGTCTATACTAGGTGGAAAAAAACAGGGAAAGTATAAAAGGGAGAGAAAGAGAGGGAGAAAGCCCTTGACATTTTAAGTTTCTTAAAAATCCAAATGAAAAATGCAGTTCAAACCCAAATAAGAACATTTTCATATTGTGTTTAAACTTCTACTCATTGAAAACCTAATAAAAAAATTAACAGAGCTGAACAGATTTCAACAAAATGAACAAATGCAAGCGGCTGTATTTACACAAATGACTCAGTTCCTTTCTGACAAGACCGCTGTGAAGCAGTATCATTATTATTTGTAATTCAGAGCTTTGGAGAGCTGAGTCATGTCATACGGAAGCAAAGCTATGTGCCAAGTCACACACAGTGTGGGGGAAGCACGAGAAGAGGATCCAAGTCTTCTGTCCGCAGACTTCCAGGCACATTTATGGATGACAGATCTGTTAATAGCTATTAAACAGGGACGTTTAACCCAGTGATGGGGTTTGACAGGGAGGTTGTGACAGAGGATAGAGCTCTATATCAGGGCTATCCAACTTCAGAGTGGCTGAAGGCCACATACCACACGTTTCAGAGGCTCTGGGCTGCATACCGTATGGGCTGCATGAAGTAGGGGACTGCATGGGATCTCTGGGACCCCTGCCATGTGTCTTGCAAGCAGTGCAAGCCCACTTCCTTTGCCTGTCTCCCTTCTCCCTCTGCTGCACAAGATCCCCCCACCCCCTTGGCCACCCCCATGCAAGCTGTCCCCACCTCCTGCCACTGCCATGCAAGCCCTCCGCCCGAGCACCCCCGGTACGCTCATGTTGGCATTGAGCTCACTGGGCCTGCTGCCCTGCCCAAGGGACCCCAGCTGAACCACCCCAGCAGCTGGAGCAATGGGAGTAGCAACAGCCAGGCAGGAGCTTGTGGTGGGGAGAGGGCCTCATATTAACCCCTTACAGGTTGCATCCAGCCCCAAAGCAGCTAGTTGGACAACCCTACTCTGGATAAACCCCGTTCATATGCTTTGCCTCTAAAACATCTACTAATACCACCGGCAGAGACAGGGATACTAAATGGACCACTGATCTGACCCAATATGGTGCTGCGTATGTTCTTCTGTTCTTATACAGAATGCCTCCTCCTATCCCTGTTAGGTACAACTATACGTGCATTTTTTGTCCAATGCTTCCCTATGGTAATTCAACATTTCTAAGTGCAGGGATCTTCCTGCATCCTGGGCAGGAAGATGGGTGTGTTTCACATTTATATATTCTGGAAAGAAAAACAAAAAGTAACCAATAATGGGATTTTTTTGGCTTAAGCAACAAGCCTCAAAACGGTCTAAAAAAATCTTCAGAGAAACTGGATTCCAAATCTATTGCACGTATTACATTGAAGACTGAAATCTATACATCAATGGAGGGATACGTTAATGAAGGACAAGGAAGGGAATCAAAAGGGATGCTAATAAGCAATTAATCTTTCTGGGTGTACAGGGATCTTTTACGGAGCGTGATTCAAAGTCTAAGGCATTCAGGAAGATGCACACTACGCCTGCTGTGAAAGTCCTTGTCTTCTGCTGCCGTTCAGAGCCCGCAGCCTTTCGGCACCACCTCACCGTGGAGATAAACATGTTCAGCACCATGCGATGTATTATGGAGGCACTTTTGACAGCATTTCATGCCTCATTTGCTCTGCAAGTTATTAGATTTTAGTCAATGGTCAAAGAGTAAATTGACTCTAAAGGGCTCCTTTAAAGCGCTCAGGCATGAGATTAGAACAATTCAGAAATTATCTTGGTCTTTACTTCAGCCAGTGCTTAAAGTAGTGGCTCCCAGCCTTTCCTTCTAAACTTTACTGCTTACTTAAAAGGAGTGCTGAAGGTAACTATAAACCCAGAAAGGGTTGCTGCCTGTGTCTGGCAAATCATTTGCAAAGGTATCATCAAGCAGTCATTCAGGTGGACCACAAACGTGTTCAAATCCAAGACCGAATAAAAACCCTGAGCAAGCTGGTTAAGTTAGCCTGGTTAAGGAACGCCGTTCTCAAAGGGCAGCAGTGCACAAAGGAGTGATGCATCCCACATGACATCCAAACCCCTTCAGTTCCCCTGACCAATGACTTACTCACTTAGGTCTACTGGGGGCAACCTTAAGCATAAACCCAGTGCAAGGTTTGAATTCATCCCTCCGTATCTGGAGTAAAACACCTGAACCAGTCTATCACTATGCCCACTATTACTGTATCCTGAGGTGCTCTTCCAGGGTACCAAATTCAGCAAAACTCAACCCTCCAAAAATGCAGGAGAAAAAGAAGGAAACAGTCTTACCTTTGCCCTCTTTGTAAGATATTTCCCATATATCCATAATAGCCATACTTCACTCCTTTTAGTACTGCTTAGAAAAGGAGCGACTTAACCTTGGCCTACAGTCAAACGCAGACTAGCGACCCTACAGAAAGAACCCATCTGCTAACTGTACAGCCCTGAGGTCCACCTTTCATATGATGGCACCTAACGCTAAACTTTCCTTGACCTACAACCACGTGAACCAACCACACTCCTCTTCTACCTCCCTGTAGAGATTCACAAGAAGACCTCCCCCCCATCTTGCTCTTGATGTGAACGACACCATTCAGCACTGAAATGCTCTGGAGTGGTCTTCCAGACAAATTACATGGGGGAAGACACCTGAAGTCCTTCATTTTGATAAAATGATGAAAAGGATAGTAGGGCAGGATGGGGGGCTCTCAGAGTAGCAATCAGAGCATGTGATATGTGGCTTCAAGTGTGTGGTATCCCTAAACGGAGCAGAAATGCAACTTGATCTCCATGCAGGTGGCTTCCCTTTGTGTCTGGGGATGTTCTGCAGGTTGCGTGCATGTGTCTAGTAACCCCAAGCTTCAAGGCCTTTGCTGCTGTCCTGCTGGAGATAGGATGAACTTTTTCATTCACTGAGTGCCTTAATCAGCGGGTTTTTTTCTGGTGGTGAGGAAGCCAGCAAGGACTGGGATGGTACTACCTTTTTTCCGAAGCACTGGACATTGGCCATGAGTACAGATGGGAAATTAGCTTGTGTGTATGAGTGCTTCAATTGGCAAAGAAAAACTTTGCAGGTGCCTCAGTGGTGGGTGATGGGCTTTGCTCCTGAACTCAGAGTCAAACTAGTTGCACACTCAGAGTCAGAAATTAATTCTTCTTAAGCTGTATTGGCAGAGACCATGGAGCATTTTTCCCCCTTCTTCATTAGTATCAAACGTGATCCAGTTCCTGGCATGTCCTGAGCACATATTACCTAGGAAATTCCCTGCTGTGGCAGCATCCACAGATGAATTGAGCCCTCTCCTGCACTCCCCTAGTCCCATGGAAAATAATGTGTTGTGTTTTGGGGAGGGGGGTTGATTGAGGCACTTTGCATCTATGGTCTGGCAAGAGGGAAGCCAGATTTTTATACATATGGTCTTTTTTGAACCATCCAATCACAGGCTTCTGCATATATAAATATAGCTTGCTATTATTGCTTTCTTTTGCATAGCAGTGCATTACCATACAAATCTGTCCCCTACAGTCCTTGACTATCTTGTCGACTTCCAACTTACTCAGGAAGCTGCGCCTTGGTGGGGGCAATACTAAATAGAGGGTCTTTACAATCAGTATTAATCACTTCAGATGTTGACACCTCTCACCCACACTGAGTCCTTCCAGCGTGTTCACCGGGCTCCCTTACATTCTCAGGTATATTATTGGGGGAGCTCCTATCATCCTAACAGCCAAAATATCAGTTCTTTGCTCTTATAGGATCTTTCAAAGCACACCATGCATTGTCCTTTGATGGTTCATGAGCTTGGCCCTCACTCTGTATCACACTATAATTCTGCCATATCTCACCAACTATTCTTCCATTTAACATGGCTACACCTAACTCAGAGAATGTGTGGAGTACACACAGACAATATCCAAGTCTGGGTCATGCATTTATCTTCTGTCTCATGGTGCTGAATCACGACTTGAGGACACAGAGCAGGTTACCTTAGAATCGTCCAGTTGTAGAGAAGTTGGGCTGGAAGGGATGCTGAGACACCGTCTAGTCCAACCCCCTGCCTGGGGCAAGATCAACACTATCCAAACCATCCCATACCAATCCATCATCTAACCTCTTAGCAATACTAACCATGGGATAAAACACCTTCCTGACGTCAAATCTGGCAATCAATCTGACCCTTAGAGCAGGGGTCAGCAGACTTGTTTGACTGTACAAGGTGCACCTTGTGGTTTCTTGATAGCAAGTTTCTTTTGGCAGCCTTCTAAAAAGTCTCCCTGTTGACCTGTTAATCCTTTTTCTTGGCACTGGGAACTCATTTAGAAGCACATGTTTGTTATCCAAACCAAA
>NW_017728886.1:266604369-266608007 GCF_001723895.1 Crocodylus porosus | reverse complement strand
TTAAGCAACGTAAGTATAGGTCACTGCCAGCCACTCCAGACAGAGTTAATCTCTACCCTGGGCTATTTTTCTTATTTCTTACATTCTTCCTTTGTATAAGAACAGTGTCTCCATTTCACTTAATATTAGTAGCCTTTTCCTGCACTAACATCTCCCAGGTTCAGAGGCCGGCTGGTTGATGCAGACAACTCTCACTGAGGCCTGGTTACTTCTCTGGGCTTCCAAACTTGCCAGCGGTCAAACCACTTGTGGATGGCATGTTCTCAAGTTTGATTAAGGTGTTTCATGTCTCTCGGGGCAAGGCATTTATGAACTGGCCGAGAAGAATAGTTGTGTGCAGGGGACCACCCTTCGTGGTTTCCAAATTGGCACACAACATTAATTCCAGTGACCTCTTCAAATCTACTGGCTTTTTTGACTTGGGTGGTAACCTTTGCCAGAGTACACCTGAGTGATGACGTTAATGCAGGTCTAGACTTGCGTGTGATTTACCTTTCATACCCATCCTGCAAAAAAGCCCACCTCCCCTCAGAGCTTTGGAAGAGTTTCTCTTACAAGAGCTCTGTAGAAATTCTTCACCGAAGGATATTCACTGGTAGCTTGCAGAAAGAAAACTTTGATTCTGATATCCAGGAAGCATCCAGAAATCTCTCTGTTTATGCACCAGTTCATTCATTTACCTTTAGAGCAGCTGAAATTTTCCCATAATATCTGTAGGTTACTACTGGAATGGTATTAGATATCTCTGCCAGCAACTGTACTCAGGGGCCTGGAGAACATGGCAAGGTACTAATAAAAGTATCAGGGTCAGAGAGATGTGTTTCAGTGTTTGTGGTGAGTGACCACACAGTTTACCACTCATCACCAAACCTCTCTGACTTGGGTAAGGTCTTCAAGAGACCAGTAATGAGGGTTACTGCTGTCACAGCAAGGTGCCTACAAGATGCTTTCAAGCCATGCTACCAGCCTGCACATGGCAAAAGAAAGCCCCAGTGGTTGATATCCCAAAGTCACTAGGGTCCTGTTCCACTCTAGTGCCCATGTCCCATTCTGGTGGATCTTCCTACAGTTTTCAATACAGAGGTTCAAGATGTACAACCCAGCAGCCTAGCAAGCTGGTGGTGGCACACTGGGTTGCAATCAACTGCATCTGTTTGCTTTCTTATTGAATGCGTTCTAGACAGACTCATAGGGTCTACAAATGGCCTGTATATGCAGACAGTGATAGCAGCCACTTTTATGGGATGATATTAATGAGACATTATTAAATCCAACTTTACAACACCTTATCACATATGGCATTGGTGTTGCCCTCCCTAAAGCAAAAAAGAAAAGGCTTCCATATACAGTCAGGGTCCTATTTCCAAGTCTGAGATGCCCAGGGAGAAACTGTCACTACATCGCTTTTCCCATTGTTTAGGGCTGGTGAATAGGCTATGCCAACTCCTTTCTGACATGGCCCTATGCAGTCATCTGTGACAAAGAAGATCAAAAACGCATCTTGATGCCCATTTTGCTGGGATCATATGATCCCAGCAGTCTTCCTGCCCAGTGCATGGGGGCTGGACCTGATGATCTGTCAGGTCCCTTCCAGCCCCTAACAACTATGAAACTATGAATGAGGACAAACCATTTAGCATTGTCAACAGTTGGGTTTCAAGGTCCTTATTTTCCTCTCTAAGCTCTGAATGGCGTAGGGTTTAGTTATCTTCCTTATTCATATTTCTCATTGGCACTATGTCTGAGTATATCCAGCTTGCAAGCAGTCACAACTGGGACTTGTTTATTTTTTAAAGAGGAGCCTGCTCACATAATTGATATGGCTAGGCCTGATCTAATTGCCTCTGGAGCACAGTGCAAGTAAGGCCCCAAACAACCCTCAGATCTCAATTGTGTTGGGAAAGCCTCAGCTCTATCGATCAGCAGAACGGCAACATTGTGCAAGAACAGTAATAAGACACAAAATACTAACTTTATCCACCCTTGTTTTATAGGCCCAGATGCATTCTTACAAGACCTCCCGGCTTATGCAGTAAAAATAGGCCTTCCATTTGACTTGACTTTTGGACGTGTGTGTGTAAGCGCAACATGAGATGAACAGGATGCATCAAGAGGAAAAAGAACATTTAGAAAAGCCTTTCAGTTGTGCTAAATGTAAAAGGTTATTTTAACATGGCAAGGACATATTTCATAACAATATAGTTCTTCATCTGACAGGGTACCTAGAATTTGTGACCAGGAAAGTAATCTGTGTTCCGCACGGGTTATTCTGTGGAAATAAAAAAGTGGAGCAGTACATGCATGGTCAGCACACCCTTGCAGCATGGAGAACATCTAAATGCGTGGCATGTGGCGCCACAGACATGTTTGTAGCACCACGTTCTGCACAGCCGCACTCGTCTGGACATGGCCATAGTGTCCCAATCCAGTTCCTGAATCACACGATTACTCTTCCCTCAGTTGGAAAAGGAAGCTGTTTCTATCCAAGACACCCTGCATGAGAAAAGGAAGTATCATAGTACTTAGGGTTGGAAGGTACCTAAGCAGATCATCAGGTCTGACCCCCTGCCCGGGGAAGGAATGGGTGCCTAGATCATATCACCCCAGCTAAATATCTGTCCAGCCTTCAAGTAGACTAGCATAGGCCGTGCTGGTTTGAGGAAGTGGCTGGGGCCTTCTCTCTCGTTATATGTGGTCTTGGCAATAATTTTATGAGTTTGAATCAAATATCCTCTGCTGGTGTATGCTGAAGGTGCATCCTTTCTCTCAATTCAACATGACCTGATGAGAGAGGATTCCCTTGCTCAGAGTTTCTCTTGATCGCACAATCCAGTTCAAATTATGCTGGAATCAAAGAGCCATCCAGGCAGATTTACAAAGTCTTTATCCTGCCATGGGGCCAAAAGCATCAGATGTGAGGGCTTGAAAGGAACTATCAGACCATTTCCAATATCCACCAGCTAAAACCACTGGAGAACTCCCTGTTTTATAGGAGCAAAAATGAGGAACTTAATTCATTTTGTCCCTGTGGAATCAGAAGCCTTGATGTCTCCTGTTCCTAAGAGAAGAAGACTGTCCGCAGCAATACCCTTAGAGGCACTTGATGTCAGTAACCAAATGATACCTATCTTAATGCATCCCCAACAAGGGGCTGCACAGAGCAAAGCACAGGAGTGACAGCATGAAGCCTGGCAGCTGAAAAAGTCCCTATCAGTTCAGATTGGGGGTCTGCCAGCTGATAGAAAACTCAGGAGCCTACAGATTGAATGTTTGTGGAAGGGATGCTTTTTCCCCTCCTGGCCAAAAGTTGGCTGATTAGATGAGAGCACGAACAGAAGAATGAGAGCATATCCAGCCTGACCTTGTCACTCTAAATGGTTGTGGCATTTCCAAGAACACTGGCTGCGCTCTGTCTTGTTCTCTTTAGCCTCTTTCTGTTTCTCTTGTGCAAAGTTTCTCCAATACAAAACTAGAGGGAAATAATATAGTTATCACTGGGTTCAATAAGCACAGGGATACATGAATGAAGAGAAGTAATGAAGGGGTGTAGGTTTCATAGTTTCATAGTTTCTAGGGTCGGAAGGGACCTGAGTAGATCATCTAGTCCAACCCCCTGCCATGGCAGGAAAGAGTACTGG
>NW_017728886.1:266564418-266603919 GCF_001723895.1 Crocodylus porosus | reverse complement strand
GCCCATGTTCATCTTGGAGTCAATGATGACCCCAAGATCCTTTTCCGCCTCCGTGCTGACAAGAGGGGAGTTCCCCAACCTGTAGGTATGGTGCTGGTTGTTCCTCCCCAGGTGCAGCACCTTGCACTTGTAAGTGTTGAATCCCATCCTGTTCTCATCCACCCACCCTTGTAGCCTGTCTAGGTCCAATTGTAGCCTATTTCTCCCTTCTAGGTTGTAGCCATGTTGGTCTAAGGACATAGGCAGACAAGGGTCTTTGTGTAAATCCGATATCTTCTATTAGACTAACTCAAATAGCTGGAAAAATTCTTCTTTGCAAGCTTTCAGGTATAAATACCCTTCCTCAGGCTGAGGAAGCATTTGCAGCTGGTGTGTGCTCTTCCTGGATGGAATGAAAAATAAAGAAGCCAGCAGCTGGTATGCATGCATGAAAGCCAGTGAGTGAAGATGTAATTAGAAAATACATGCTGCTGTTGACTTTGGCTTCTTTTTTCTTCATGTTGTATAGTTTCCATTTCAAATGACAAAATTCAATCTCTTCCATGTTATGGGGGTGCAGGTTGTAGCCGTGTTGGTCTAAGGAAACAGGCAGACAAGATTCTTTGGGTAAATCTGATATGAACTAATGAATGATTTCTGTTGTAGAGGAGGTAGAGGTGTTATAAACACCCAGGGCTTCCTCCCCTCCCCCACAATATGCAAGGAGACTGAGGATTTGATTTTGGTATTTTTTTCTTCTGACCCTGTGGTACTCAAACCTTTGTCTGAATACCCTGCAACTCTCTGCTACACTGTCTGACACCAGAAGGGCAGGTGGAGGCTACAAAACTTCATGAAGTTAGACTGAAACTGTGCAGACAGATCACTTACAAAGACCTATGTCCTTCTACATGGCTGTGTTGCTCCACTTGCTCTCAGTTTCCAATTTATTTTTCAGTTCAGATCTCAAGTTACTTCAAGTTTGGTCTCATTTGCCACTGCTGATACAATGCAGTGATCACTGGGTTCAATAAATACAGGCAAATGTGAATGAGAAGAACTAAACAGTGGATTTTATTGTGGAGTAGTAGGCAACCTCTGCAAAACCCTTGTCCATCTCTCTCAGTCATTACATACTTTAGCTGAGGGACCACCTAACAATTATCAAGTTCCTTAGTCTTCTTAGTTAGGGGATATCATTAAATTATAACTTCTATCACTAAACTATGATGCCTACTGATTCTGCTCAGACCTGTCCCCATCTATCTGGGTAGCAAAAACCATCCTTCTCCATTATTAATTGTCTTTGCATACATTTAAGAGACAGACAAGGAGGAACAAGAGAAGGGGCTGGAAATGCTAATCCTAATTCTTAGTGATGCCTCTCCATTCACCGGGTGTGTGGGGTGTGTGGTTGCGTATGTGTAGCATGTGGCTGTGTGTGTGTGGTGTGTGTGGCTAGCGGTGTGTGCGGCACGTGGCTGGGTCTGTGTGTGGTGTGTGGCTACGTGTGTGTGTGGCATGTGTGACGGGTGGCTGGCTGTGTGTGTGTGTGGCATGTGGCACGTGGCTAGGTGTGTGTGGGTGTGTGTCTGAGGTGTGGGGGGGTGCATGGACACAGAGTTGGGAGTGGGGGGGGTTGCGCACAGCCAGATGCAGAGCAGAGGCAGCGTGAAGCGGTGGGCGGTGGCTCTCCGTCCTCGCCGCCCAGCCATCATTCTTGATGGGAACTTTGCTAGTTTAACAAGAAATTACTTGCTATTATTATTACTGCACTGCTGTCCCCCACTGCATCCTCTCCGGTACCTTGGAAGCCAGCTTGCTCATTTTTCACTTTGAACACTGGCTGGAGAGCTGTGTGGCTTTCCCTTCTAAGGATACTTGTGCCTGCTGCTAGCACAGGAATTGCTGTTATCTGGGGATACCTGCCTCTAAAGCTACCACAAATCAGAGTGCTGGAACAGCACAGAACATGCCGCCACCAGCCATTTGCTCTGTGCCAGAAAGCTTGGCGTTGTTCCCTGTGTTCCTAAATTATCCAATCACCTTTAAAAAGCAGAAGTAATAATCCACAGAGCCTTAGCCTCCTATTACCATAATCCAAAAATAACTAAGCCCCTAGGTTCTATAGCTAGTCAGGTCCCTTAATTACCACTCCAGACATTTGCTAAAGCAACATAAGGTTGAATACCAGCCCTGTAGTCATTGCACGCTTCCTCTCTATGCAGCCCACAGTCCGACTGTTGATCTTTTGGGTCACCTGATTCAGCCGTGAAAAGATGCAGTTCTTTGTGCTGTCCTTATTATTGGTTCCTGGACCCTAAATAATGCGTCCTTCTGCCTCTTCTGATAATAAATATGGTACTTAAAATAAAAATATGGCTGGTCCATTCCTCCCTACCTCAGTCCCCCACTACTACCAAGCCTGGAGCCCAAACCCAGTCTGCATCTGAAATGACTGGAACAGACAGGAGGTAACAATGAGCATCATCGCATTGCCTTTGTTGAGGCTGCTGCCTTTTACACCTGTTGATTATCTGTCCCCCACTGGCTAGTGATAAAGAGGTCATTTGAATTCACTAATGTGATTGGAGACCCCGATGTTACGCTGATCGCTATTACCTACATTACTGAGCCAATGTCTAAGAGAAAGGAGAAGTTTTACAGTATTTCAGTTCTGGTGACCCTGGAAGCAGAAACACATGGAAGAAATAGTAGGGAAGGGAGTGATACAAGAACAGAGGCAGAAATGTGGGATTAGTTTTAGTCTTGAGAGAAGGAGAAAACAATTCCCCCTCTGCACACCCCATACAAAGTATGAGATCCTATATGGGGTTGACTCAGTTGCCAGCTCTGTGACTCCATTTCCTTCTTTGTAAGACAATGCCCTTCCCACCCTAGAAGAATTAGGTCAAGTATACACTGAGAGTGATGCATGTTGACAAAATTATTCCTTTTTTACCCCCTTGCTCACAAATGGCCTGCAAAAAGGTTTTGATGTTCTCAAATGGATTCCATGTTCGAAATGATATCTGTAAATAATTTCTTCAGAAAAAAAAACCATTGGGTTGCAGCTCATGCAAGAGCAACTTTGTTAAGAATATTTGACAGCCCAAGTGGAAATCCTGAGGTTTTCAATGGGACCAAGAGCAGAGGGTGTGTAACTGTTCCTGGATTTTGCAATCGGATTGTGTGCAAGCATATCATGTATAAGCCTGGATTTCAAATATGTTTTCCGCTCCTACTCTGCTTCAACTTCACTGCTTTGGTCAACACCCTTGCCAGCAAACTAGAGTATTTGCTGGAAGCCATTAACAATGCCAGGAAAAGAACTGGCTTAACGCTTGAAGAAAAGACACATCATTTTGAGACTATTTACCCATCTGTACTCACTAGTGTTTATAATGGATGCAAATAGTTTCAATACACACAATTCAATATAGGCACTAATTATGATTGGTCTCTTATCATTAAAGTTGTCTAATTATTGTTATTAAAGTGTGAATTAGGCTTATTATAAAATAGCTGTTACAAGTGCTAATCATTATTAAAGAAGCCTCCCTAAGTTGCTTTGTCCATTTTTCTGCTTCACTTTGTGTATATGAAGATCCAGCTCACTGTCAGTGATTTCCCAGATGCCTGCCAAAAAGGAAAAATATGGAAATCAAAATGTCACTTATGCAGACAGTGGCTAATACTAAAGTCACTGAAGAAGTTATAAAAACTCTTTACCAAATGCAGATATTAAAACTTTTCCTAATACATTGCTTTATATCTTTATCATCCCCTATGATCAGGAATTAGCTTTATCAGACAGTTTTGGAGGGAGGGAAAAAGCAGATAGAGAACAGGAAGTGATTTTGCTTCAAAAAATAGTTGGGGTGAATAACCTCCATATTTGGAGTTTCATTTAAACTGTGTCAGCTTCCATTTCTCAGCCACATTTAATGCTGAAGGCTGTGCAATTTGCCAGTGCAGGGCTCCAAATATTTACTCTTTTCTTATTGTTTTTTTTTCTCTGAAGAGGCAGATGAGAAGTTTGATTCAGGGACAGCTGCTCAGTTGTTTTATGAAAACCAGAGGCTCAATCTCTGCGCTCGGTTTTCCTAATGGGAAATCAGAAGGAATGCCATCGGTGCCCATTGTAGGATGCAAGATAACTGGGAAGAAGAATTTGCTTGATGTCAATATTTCTAATTGCCATCAGGGAACCAAGAGCAGAGGTGTTGCTAACACAGCAATTGTCAGCTAGTGGGCCATGGCACCCACCTGCACGTGACTCACAAGATAAACCCAGAGATTTCAAATCAGAATCCACAGGGTTAAAAATATTCTGCCCTGTTGTGGGCTTTGGGGTTGTTTGCCGCAGAAGAATTAATCGATTATTTTTCTGTAGTCTAAAAAAAAAAGAGTGAAAGCGAAGAGCTGGCATTTACCGAGTGGTGCCTTATATCTGATGAGGGATGCCTTGAGTCTTAAAAGGTTGAGAACCACTGCACTAAGGATCTCCATGGGGACCTGGGTGGTTGATGTAAAGCCATCCTTCAGGCCTCTCTTGGTCTGCTATCTGATACCATGTAAACCAGTACAGCCTGTCCCATTGCCAGGTTGTTAGTGTCTAAACTGGTGTTCCCACCTGGGCTTGCCCGGGGGAGGAGGAAGTGCGGACATCCAGCAGGACTAAAAACAAGACCTGTCAAAGGGTGGATGAGCTCCCTGTGAGCCGATGGCCGTCCACACCTAGAGAAAAGATGGGTGCTACAAAGAATTGCCAATGATGCAAAGCAACCCTCTCGGAGTGGTTACAGCACCCAAGGTGCCCCAACGATTGCAGCAGTCTCAGGACTGACTTGGCTTGTTATAGAGCCATATCTGTTCATGCTTTGGTAAAAGATGTAGGATGAAGTTATAGTCATTAAATACAAAATGGTAGTAAAACAATCCATTATGTGGAGTGGTGTCAATCTTAGGAATTCCCTAGGCAATTTACAACCTAATGTTCCCAATTCAGGAATGCACTTAAGCACATGCTCAAACCCCATGGAGGTCAATGGGGTACAAGTAGGTGCTTAAATCTAAGCGTGTACGGAGGGCTCTTCAGAAGAAGGATGCTTTCTAAAATCAGAGTCTAATAAGTGCTACTCAGTTGGAAACCACTGGGAGTTTTGCCTATGTGTCCTTCTTCATGGGAGAAGGATGGGCTTTTCCTTATGACCTTGGACTAGTTTTCAGGCAATTAAGTAGGCCACTTCGCTTGGCACTTACTGAAGATTTCACGTGGTCTCGAGGTATATCCCCTTGCAGAATGCTTGTTGGAGGTGCAGCAGGCACTACCTGCAAGCGTTTTGCATTGAGATACTACCCAGTGCTGAAGGGGCACGTAGCTTTGGCCCAGAGCAACCCCAGCTTGCTCCTTCAAAGTGGGTAGCAACCTGGGCAGTGTCATCTATCCCATTATGTTTCCTCTCCAGGAATGCAGTTTCATTCACTTGCTCCCCACATTGCTTTCCTAAGTTACAATTCGTTATTTCCAACGAATGATGTCCACCCGACATCGAGTCCCCTTTCCTAATATTAAAAACCCTGGTTCACATTGCCTGATTAAATATGTTGCATGAGATAGTTGCAAACTTGTATTATAAACTTGGCTGACAGCCATAAATATGACCCTTTGATGAATGATTTAAAGGGGAGCAAGGTATCATCCTCTAAAAACATATCCCCACACCTAGCCCATAGCTGCTGCTGGAATTAAATTTTCAGATAGGAGAATAAAAAACATCCAATGGTTAAAATCTCAGTCTAGAATAAGGGAGAGGTTTTTTCCCCTTCCCTGTTCTGGCACTGGTTTCTTGTGTGAACTTGGGCTAGTCAGTCTTTCCATGACTCTATTTCTGTCTCTCTGAAAGAGGATGATAGCACTTTCCTACCTCCCAGGCACAGCCAAGAGAATAGCTTCTGCTTGAATATTTTATTTGCTGAAAATTACTGAATTGGGCATTTCTACTTTATAAATCTATGTTAAATTCATCAGCCAGTTTCAGAAAAACCTGAATATTGCAATAGAGGCCAAATATCATGTTTCTTCGTTTTCTATATGGTTTTTTTTTTTCCTTTTTGGCCGTGAGGATTCATTTTATAACTAAAAAGTAAAATAAACATCAAAAAAAGAACCAATTTCATTTAGGGCTCAATGCAACAATTTGTTTAACACAAAACATTTCGTTCTGCTTTATTCTAGGGCAGACTTGAAAACATTCAATTTGCTCAATAATAGACAAAGAGGCACGTTAAAGAGTACAAAGTACTCGGGAGACCAAATGAGACAGAAAGGTGTAACCATCACAGGCGTGATCTTTTTATAAGTGGTTTGTCAATGAAACTCCCAGACATTTGTGGACATACTGACAGTGAGGGGCTTATTCTGGTTAGACTGGAAGAGAGTTTATTAATGCGTGCGTAAAGAAAGACCCACGTTCCCTTGCAATTGGAGAGAGGTGTTGTCTTGAAGAGGTGCCTTGCTTTGTTTCGGAGAGCTGAAAGAAAGTTTTCAAGGCCGCTGTGTCACTGAATGATGGATTACAGGAAGGTTTTAAGCTTCTGTTTAATTGTTTTTGCTGAGAGTAACACAATGCACTCTGGCCCGGCCTTTAATTTCTCTTTCCCATTTGTATGGCTGATACATGCCTATGGTGTCACTTTAAAAGGTACTGTATTTTCTGCCCCAGTGCCATTTTAACATTCTTAATCCCAGCAAAATCAATGACTGTCCAATAGACTCAGTGTCAGGGAGAGCTTGAAACCTCTATTTGTTTGTTATAAACCAATAGGCTGGAAATCATGAGCGCTACAAATAAGGATTGATGTGCCATGCAGTCTGGCACAAAAGAAAAATGGCCTTGCTGCAAATAAGGGAATATTATGGAACGGACAGGGCCACAGAGGTGGGCAGACTTTATGCAAGTCGGGGAACTGAAACATGTCACTGCCACTGTCAGTTTATCACGCTGGCGGGAAGTTCGGGGCAATTACAAATCCTTCTGAAAAGGTTTTGTGAAAAGAACTGGATCATAGCAAGGGAGGGCTGGAAAGGGACTGTGCACAGTCATCTAATTCCCCATCCTCCGCAAGGCAGGGGGATGTACATTTCTCTGATTATTGAATGATTGAATACTGTGGGGGGTTTTTAATGAAAAATGTTGAAGATTTTCCCTGAAATGGGTTCGCTGTTTTTTTTGAACAATTCCAGTCTGGCGTCCTGCTCTCACCTGGCTAAGCACCTGGAATCTGAATCTTTTTCCAGTGCATCTGTGAACTTCTCAGTACCCCACAGGTCTCCTGAAATGAAGCTTACTTGCAATATTTCTAGTAAATTTAGCTGGTCAAGCATTATAAAAATGGGAAGTCATTGTGGGATTGTATTACTGTTATAAACGTAGTTGCCTCTTTATACCGGACTCTGCTGTAGTGATTCTCAACCAGGGTGCCACGGCACTCAAGAGTGCCCTAAGATCCTTCAAAGGGCGTTGCACAGTAGTCACACTGTTAGAGGTACCAACACCTACATGTGATTCATGAGATAAACCCAGAGGCTGTGTCCACAAGTGCAGAGAGGCGGTATGCGGGCCCACAGACCCGTCCACAGCACTGCACACACCGCACGTGCAGGTGTTCCCTGTGCTGCTAATTTGCAGGGTGGGGGGTTGTTTGTCTCCGGGAGATCCTGGTACCAAAAAACCCCAGACCTAAAAAAAGTGGGGAGGTGCACATGGTGGCACTGCGTGCCACCCAAAACCGGAGCCACTCTCCGACTGCAGGCCAGGCTTCCTGCTGCAGGATGGCCATGGCTGCAGCACCTGGAGCCCCCCCGGGTAAGGCTGCTGGGCTAGCACAGTTGCTGTGCCAACCCTCCCCTACTCTACTTGGGGCAACGTGCCTTGGGCCAAAGCGCTGTGGCATGGGCACTCCCCGGGGACAAGTAGCAGCGGCACATATTGTGCCACTACTGTTTGTCCCCAGGGAACACACGTTCCCGCTCATGGGGCTACACCCAGAGATTTCAAATAGGAATCTGTAGGATCAAAAACATTTTGACTGGCTGTGGTCCGAGTTCTTTGCAACAGAAGAATTGCTCTGTTATTTTTCTGTAGTCAAAAAATGAGTGAAACCTAGGAGATCTTTCCACCCCTTTTTTCCAGAGGTGCCCTGGTATAAAAAGATTGAGAACCACTGCTCTACTGTGTGAACTGAGTTGATCTTGAATGTGCTGCTTACTCCAGCTAGCCCAAATAAAAGAGTATTGCAAATGGTCACAGCCCTTGGGAATCCCATTTTGGAAATGGCCTTTACTTTTGATATATATAAATATATCAATAATGATGAGGAACACCATGACTGAATACATTTCGGGCAAACCTTCAGAAACAAACCTCTGAAGTGTCTGAATCTAGACTCTTCAAAGCTGAGTTGGGAAACTAAAAAAAAAAAAGAAAAAGAGGTCTATGCAAGAGATGTCTTGTACCTTCGGTTTTGCTCAAGCTGGCAAGATTTGGAAAACAGTCATTTGCGAGGAGATTTCAGCTCTTCCCCATTGGAAGCAAGATCAAAAGTCAAATCCCCATGAGACAGACTTCTTCCAAGTGTTTGTCTTCTGTAACAGAACATAATGGCCACCATCACTACAATTGCTGGACATTTTAAAGCACAATACATATATTTCATAGGGTTTACAGTTTTGCAATGCTGTATACCCCAAGCGTCATAATTTGCTCCTGTATAAATGAATGGAGAAAACATTGTGAAGTCAAAGGAAAATGCTTTCCACAAGAACTTTAAGGAGCACCATATATATTCAACTAATCTTGATATAGCAGTTAGCAAAGGCATCGGTAGGACCTGTTGTCCAAGAGCATCCAATGTCGTTGTCCAACATTCAAGACCATAGAAACATGCAGCGACAAAGCTTCTGCCATCCGTGGCGGCTGCAGAGAGATAATGAGGAAATCCTAGCTTGAGCAAACAAGGAAAAACAAGAGAGGCAGTTTGCATCCCTGCGTTGCAAGGTATCTGTGACCAGTGAGATATACCAAGTGTCAATATGTGCTATTAAACACATTCTCATAGTTAAAAACACGCACGCTTGGGTACAAAGCCATGAATCTTGCTTAGCGGGTGGTTATAGTTGTATGTAAAGACTGGAGATTAAATTAAGCATCACGGGTAGGTAGTGCATCTTTTCTGGGCAATTACACATACCTTGTATAATCTAATGAGCTGTTACAGGGCCCTAATGTAACATTTGAAGAGAGTTATTGTATTTTTTCACAGTTTACTGAATTGTGGAATTTAATTGATTTACCAAGGAAAGCTCTCCCCCCCTCCCCTTGCTCCACTGTCCCTCACATCATTTTTTTTTAAAGAAACACAGTAAGACAAGTACAGTCATGAGAGACACTCTGGCACTCTGTGATTAAATACAGCATTGTTAAAGGAAAGATTGGTACAATAATAGTTTCCCTCGTAGTTATCTACACTAGTAATGATAATAGTAACACCTTGCTCTTATGTGGCACTATATCCAGAGATCTCAGAGCCTGTTACAGAGGAGATATATATGAGCTAAAGCTTTCATTTCTTCTATGCTGTCATTGTTTAAAAACACAGCGGTGTTCTTCTCCGCTGACACTGAGCCTGTGAACTGCAGTGGGGCTGATGAAGTTTTTTAGACCTTAAATCCTGCCATGGGGTTAATGGTAAAGAATGCAGGAGATGTGTCCCCTCACACCCTCTCCTTTCCTCCACCAGCTTCTGCTGCACCTATAGAGATGCCGCAAGAGTCTTGTGACACAACTTTGGGCTGTCAGCTTGGGAGGCTCTGCTGACTCATGTACTGTGATGTCTCTTGGAGAGTGACTGAATACAGCTAGGAACCGTGACTATGCTTTCCAGCCTAAAGATTTCCCTTCCAGAGTCAGGTTAGGGTTAGGTACATGAGTGGCAAAGCTTATTCCACACCCACTTCGTGGATGAATAAGGGATGCAATATTTAAAGGCCAGGTTGCACATTGCAGTTAGGACACGTTCAGTACACTTCAAGTGGAGTGCCCATCCATTCAAGCAGTAAAGCATGTGCTGAGTGCAATTGCATTGTAGTAAAGAAAAGACTTTTTTAGGAGGAGTATCTCCAGATTGTATGGAGTAGCATATGTTCAGCTGCCATTGGACTGCTCCACAGAGCTAACATGAGAACAGCTCACTGGTTGTCAGTCCCAGACCGGGCACGGCACTGGAGTCTTGAACCAATGCCCATGCAGGGCCAGGGCTAGGACTGATAAACAGCTGATGGCACCCCACTGGAGTCTTAAACCAGCTCCGCTGTGATGCTGGGACCAACAATCAGTGAACTGTGTACAAGAGACCGTGTTGTAGAGATCACAGTAAGCATTACTGTTCAGCGACTCAGGATATGTTCTTTTAATATGGCATTGTAATACTATGATCTATATAAAACATGCGCTGTGTGCCATACAAAAAGGCCATAAGATTGTCAGCTACAACTTTTCCCCAGCACTTGCATTTTAAAAAGGTTGTTATAGTTAGGAGGGCCAGATGCTTTCCACATAGAAGGCTGGAAGCTATCTGCCTCCTGAGATAAACTGCAACAGCTTGGGACACACTGGGTACATCTACACATGTCCTTTAATGCACAAGAGTTTATTTTACTATGCATTAAAGCATCCTATTAAAAAGTGCAGGTATGCTAATAGGCAGTAAAATAAGCTACTGCGAATTAAGCACCACTTAATATTCAGTAATGAATGTGCATGGTTTTTAAGGCAGCCTAATGTGCATTGGAGGTACTAAATTTAATGTGCATTAGAAAAGGGGCCTTCATGCATATGTAGACGCACCCAGTGAGGTGCTAATGTGAGTGGCTATATAAAGAAAGTCCTGCTGTAAATTGCCCAGAAGAGAGCTAGCAAATAGGACTTGAATGTCCACGCCAGTCATAAGGCAAGAGAGGTTAGAAAGCTGCTACTGAACAGTAAAGAAGGTCACAGAATAAAGGACCAGTAAAGGAGCAAATCATCACTGCCCTGGGTCTTACAGTGAAGATGGGATGGCACAGTGATAACGAAGCAGTCTAAATGTCAAACTTTAAGTAACTTCCTTTTAGGCTAGAGGAGGGATTTAGATGCTGTCAAGGAGGGAAGCATCAGGCACTACTTCTGCTGGATAAGTGTCTCTTCTCTCCTGGTCTCTGAATTTTTACCCCTTGAAGGTCTCACAAGCAGTGCTGAGGGTCCTTTTTAAAGGTCCTTTTTGCTGCACAGGCGCTCTTGTAGGTGGGACTAGTCATACTAGTCATACTTAGATTACTAAGGTTACCTAACCTTTCCCTTGTAAGACCCTCTTCTCAGGTTTCCATAACTTTATCAAACTTTAATCACTTGGACTGGAATTTTCCACGCCCAGAAAATTTTCCATGTCTGGCTCAGGCTGAATGATTTTTTTTTTCATTTTGAATTTCAGCCAACTTGGTTGAGATATTTTTGAGAGAGATGCTGAGGGAAAGAAAAAATATTTTGCTTTGTTAAAAATATTGTTGACCTTTTCTTTCAAATGCTCTCATACCCCCGAGCTTTGATGTGTAGACCTGCAACTTGGCAAGGAGGTGGTGTTTGGCTCAGAGATGCACCTTCTGCCCTTCCCAGGTTAATGTGTCTAAAGTTAGCCAAATTATAAAGCTTTAAGAAAGCACACTTAGGACCTGCTCCATAGAGACTTTCATAGGTGTTTTTAGTAGCTGAAGTCTCTGAATAGTCCACCTCAGTGAGATGTTCTGCCTTATCTCAGAAAATTATGCACGCTAGTCTGAACATGTAACCTGCAGAGCGACTGAGTCTTCTTCAGCCTCAGACCACTGGGTCAAAAGCAGACTTTCCTTGTAATGATCTGTGCTATTCTAGGTTGGGGCACATGACTGGTGAGGAGAGGCTGAGGGAACAGGGCTGATTGAGTCTGCAGAAGAGAAGACCAAGGGGGATTGAATAGCAGCTTCACCTCCCTGCAGGGGGGCTGCACAGAGGATGGAGCTGGACTGTTCTCAGGGGGGGCAGATGGCCGGACAAGGAGCAATGGGCTCAAGTTGCAGCAAGGGCTTTTTAGGTTGGATATTAGGATCAAAATTTCTCACTGGCAGGGTAGTAAAGCCCTGGAACAGGTTATTAGAGAGATGGTGCAATCTCCATCCTTGGAGGTTTTTAAGACCTGGGTACCAGCCTTCCCTGGAATGATGCAGTTGGGGCTGGTCTTGCTTTGACCAGGGGATTGGACTAGATGTGACCTCCTGAGGTCCCTTGCAGCCCTCATTCTCTATTTTCTATGAAGCCATCTCTCCACTGTTGTCAAAGATACCCTCCCATGTACACTTATGGCATGTAGGCAGCCTAGAGGGGGCAGCCACCTGATTCAAGAGCAGAGGAGCCAAAAGCCAGAGGAGGCAGGAGGATAAACAGTAGACTGAGAGGAGGGGCTTGATAAGACTGCAACATAGAGGTGGGCAGATACTGAATGGGACTGGATGGTCAAAAAGACTAGGATTATAGAGACTGTGAATTGGAGCTGGCCAGGTAGGAGCCTGCAGGAATGCAAGAGGAAGCCCAGACTGAGAAAAAGGGCTTGAATTGTTAGCTGGAGGGGATGGTACAGGGAATGATTGGCAAGGAAAGCGGGACTAGGAGATGAAGGGAAGTGTGGCTGGGTCAGGTCTGGTGGAGTCGTTTGGGTCCTGGGTTTGGGGTTGGAGTGCTAGGATAACACGAACCTGGGGAGACAGAGGAGAATTAAGACTGGCCAGGCAAAGAGACTGGGACCAGTGAGAAGGCGGGGTTGAGAGTGGGACAAGGAGCTTGGGAAGGGGTGGAGAGGAACTGAAATGGGATAAAAATCCAGGGATGGAGAATAGGGCTGCGAATCAGTGGGGAAGGGGAGATTGAACAATAACATGGGAGTCAGCAACCTTGATGGGCTGGGCAAGGAGAATGGGGGCAAGAAGTGCAGGATGTAAATGAAACTGCAACTAGCTGGGGGGAAAAACAGTGGGGACTGGTATGAAGGATCGAAAACCTGTGAAACCCCCTGGCAATATGTGCAGCTCATCCCCCTCCCTCACTAGCCCATGTGCAAATGGATGCCCTACTATGGCTGCTTGTTTCCCCCATAGCTCAGTTATCAGAAGTCTGAGCAGGGGCTCTGAAGTTTCCGACTCTGGTGATGAACCCGAGGGCTCATGTGATGCCACTTTATGTGAAACTTGGGGGTTTGTTGGTTTAGTTTAACCTATGAAATTTCAGTAAAAAAATACCCACTCCCAAACAATTATTAAGGTAACAAATTCAAGTGCTCCATAGACACCCAGACTAGGGAGCCGTTTGGATTCTTGAAGGCACGTAAGCCCTTTGTGATGGGGGGACTTTTGAGGGGACTGTTAGTGCAATACGTAGAACAAATAAGGCAGGGGTCCTACAGGTCTTACCCTCCTTTGTGACACAGCCCTGCTTCCCCCCAAGAGCAAGTCCTTTCTACCCGTGGATTAAGGCGGGGGCTCTGTGGAAAAAAAACAACGAGATTGTGTCATTAAAGGTTGTCTTACAATAGGTGTATACAAAGGGCATGAATGAAGGTTCCACAAACTACCTTAAATTTAATTCTGGCATTTCTTCACTTTAGCTGGCTTGACTTTGCAACCTTCAATTTTTTTTTTAACTGAGCATTTTCTTGTGGAAAATATAAAAGCGACTTAGCTGCATATGTAGGTAGCTCATATACACAGTGCCATCTACTGACATAAGAACAGGGAATATTATTCATTAGTCTGTAGGACCAATAAAGTTATTGTTGATGTGCATTGCAAAAGGCTGTTTCACAGTGCAGGTTTTAGCAGCTTGTGTCTGCAGCAGGGAGTTTACAGAGATGAATGAAAAAGCTCTTGCTGAAAAAGCTTGTGCTCCCTTTCTTCGACTACCAAGGTTTTCTTCCACCTTTTACCGCCTCTTCCTTTCAGAGAAACAGTCCCTGGCAGTGATTCTCAAAAGGATGATCATGGCATCTTATGGTGCGGTGAGATCCTCTTAAGGGTGCTGCAGGTGCAAACAGCATAGTGATAGTGCCTCTCCACTCAGCAATGGTTAGGCCTCACCTGGAGTACTGGGTACAGTTCTGGGCTCCACATTTTAAAAAGGATGTGGAGAAGTTAGAGAGGGTTCAGAGGCAGGCAATAAAGATGATCAAGGGCAATAGCAATGTGTAGGGGGTGCATGCAGGTGCATGTGCACCTCCTGAGATTAGTGGTGCAACCCCTGAGAGAAGCACCACTGATGCAGCTGCTGCTCACCACCACCCCCTTGCTGCCAACACCACCAGTGGCATCTACAAGTGGTCACCATTTGCCACTGGCCGCCACCAACACTGCCAGTGACGTCTGCAGGTGGGTGCTGACCACCAGTCAGTGCATGCCACATACACCCATATTGTCTTTACCACATGGAACTGATCCTGGGGACTACTTATACTCAAAGGACACTTCACTCAGCATAGTAAATCCTCCTCACTCACTAGGGAGCAAGGGCATAATGGCTGAAAGGGACTTCAGGGTTATGGTTGATCACAGGATGAACATGAGCTGCCATTGCAATGCTGTAATCAACAGAGCTAATAGCACGCTGGGATGCATTAGCCGATGTGTTGTGATCAGGGCCAAGGAAGTGATACTTCCTCTCTGCTTGGCATTAGTGAGACCCGGCTGGAGTCCTGTGTCCAGTTCTGGGTGCCACATTTCAAAAAACACATGAAGGATCTTGAAAGGGTCCAGAGAAGGGCCACTAGAATGATTAAGGGCCTGGGGGAGAAATCTTATGAGGAAAGACTAAAGGATCTGGTACTCTCCAGCCTGGGGAAGAGAAGACTGAGGGGGGACTTGGTGGGTGTCTATAAGTATGTAAGACGTGAATATTGGGAGCTGGGAGAAAAACTGTTCATTAGGGTACCCCAGGGGAGGACAAGGAGCAATGGCCATAAACTGTTAGAAGATGGTTTTAGGTTGGATATAAGGAAAAACTTCTCCACGGTAAGGGTGACCAGAATCTGGAATAAACTTCCCAAGGATGGGGTGCAGTCCCCAACTTTGGTAGTCTTCAGGAGGAGACTGGACAGACACTTCGCTGGGATCATTTGATCTCAGCAGTATTCCTGCCCAGATCAGGGGGACTGGATTCGAGGATGTTTCAAGGTCCCTTCCAGCCCTTCATTTCTATGATTTCTATGATTCAAAGTTCTCTAAGGGTCACTTACCTTGGAGGAGCTGGGCACCAAGGCCAGGGCATGGCTGTAGGACTAGCTGGAAAAGCAGGCCACTGGCTTTGCATTTGCCTATCATGTTGAGTGTGGTGGTGGGAGACACCACTGCTTGGCTTCTTGTGATGTCCAGACCCTGCTTCTGGGCTCTTGCTGGTCTTTGCGTTGAAAGGCAGTGACTGCCAGGAGCTGTCCCCTAGGGCATGGGCATGAAGCATGTCTCAGGGCTTCAGGAGGCTTGGTGGGGATATGCAATCTCTGGGGCTTTGCAGTAGGCCTGTGTGAAACAGCATTGTTCCATTTCATCTTGAGTTCCAATAGTTTGATGGAGCAGTGTTTCGTATCGAATTGCATTTTGAGTCGAAACAGCTGTTCCGTTCCGTTCCATCAAACCAGAAAGGCTTCTGGTGGTGGGAAGCAGTGTGATGCAGTGTGGGGATGGGAAAGCAGCCCAGCTGGGCTGCCTCCTGCCCCCAGCGTGATGTAGCACAGGGGAAGGGGAAGTAGCCCAGCCGGGCTGCCTCGCCACACCCTGCCGGATCTTGCACTGGGGATGGGAAGTCACTCCAGCTGGGCTGATTTCCCATTCCCAGCCTATGGTCGAAATGTTTTGACTTTTGAAATGTTTCGACCAGCCTCATTTTGTTTTGAGGCTATTTAGAGGGCCTTTGTTTCATTCCAATTTTGCTGTTTCGACCTTGAAATTGGTCAAAACAGTGTGGGAATGAAATGGCCAGTGAAATTTCACACAGCCCTACTTTGCAACCCAAGTGCAGCTATTTAATCAAGGGGGTCTTCTTCTAGCCCAGGAACAGGAGGAACCACAGCAGACTGCAGACAATTTGCTGCTTGGTCTTTCTCCAGACATCAGGCATATGCAAGAAGAGGAAGTGCTGAGAAACCTGGACAAAATTCTGGGGCCAAGGACTGTGAAGGACTAGCCAGACCAGGCCAAAAAGGCATGCAGAAGAGCAAGCCGCAGACACAGTGAGTTGGAGAAGCATGCAGAAAGACAGACAAACAGAAGAACCATACATATAGATACCACTTCAGGGTGTTAGGTATCTCCCAAACCTTTAGCAGGAAAAGGAATAAGGAAAATATTATTTGCCTCTGATCCTTGCATTTTGGGACTGTTATGGTTTGATGTTTCCCACTCTTTTCATGAGAAATTGGACTGACACACTGCCATGGGTACTTGATATAGCCCCACCAGGAGTGGTTTGCTTGGAAACCTAGATGTGTCTTTGAATGAATTAACTCCCTTAAAATTGCTTGTGCATCAAGACTGTGACTCCTATGGAAAGTTCAGTTATAATGCTGTGACTAGTGTCTTTCCCAGCAAACTTCACAAGACATTGTCCATTTGATTTGGTATGCCCTCCCGCCCACCCCATACAAGGTTACCCAGTGCTTGTGCACTGCTCTTGCTCCAGTACTGATCTTCCAGCTTGATTTGTGTTGGAGTCACTTTGCTGTTTGGATTGCTTCTTTAGATAAATTACCCAATAGTGCCTATCTCTTGGAACTGGAGCACAGCCATGTCCTGCTAGGCGCCTTGCAAATATTTTCAAATCCACCATTATTAACAAGTTCAGTTCTTAAATGCAAAGTGGTAACTCAAGGTGGCACTGAGGCTATTTCATGGCTTCTATCAACAAAGAGGCTTTGACTGTAATAATTCAGTCAAAGCCTGTCACACAACCCCAAGTATGGGGATGTCTGAATTCCAGATGTGACCTGACCCCACATGCAGGAGTCTGCTAGGGACTGTTCAGCACTTTAATATACAGAATAAATGGCAGGAAGTTTTTTTGTTGCTCCTTGCTGCTGACATCTGGCTTAGAAAGTATCCTGAGGCTTCTCAAATGCTGACACCTGGCTTGGCACGCAAATGAGCCTGCATTTACATTAACCATAAAAATGTAATTAAAATCACCAACACATTAAACCCATGTTGGAATCCCAGAATGCTGCTGCCATTGGGCAAAAAGGAAATGCTGTAACAAGATACTGGTAGTTAAAAGCCAATTAAACATGCCTATTAGTTGTCCATTATCAGTGCTGAGTACTGTAAATAAAAAATATTAATTGCTATAGGCCATGCTGTTAACTGCTAAATAAATCCATAAATATTTCTTGCACATTTAAGGATTGTTAAGTATGCAGTGCATGTATTTACTCTGTGAAAAGAGCCTGATAGCTTAAGTATGAAAACATTGCAGAAAAAACCCCAAATTCTTTTCTATTCTGGTCATTCATTTGGAGACTTATTTCAAGCAATTTCACTTACTGGATCTGAACTTCTGCTTGTTAATTGCTGCAAACTAGTTTTTCAATGAACTTCTTTGGCATTCTTAATTCCCTGTTAATTAAATGGAAGACTCCTGGATACTTTAATTGTATGTGTATACCTTGAATGTTTTGTAAAAGTGACAAGTGATTTTGGCCAAGTTTTTGAGTGCCCAATGTAACACATTAATGGGACTCATTTTCAAAGAGTGAATGCTCAATGGTGCTTAGTCCAGGGTGCTGATATGTCAGCATGTAGTTTCATTATATGGTGGCATTCCACCCCTGTCCATAGCTGGGAAGATCCTCTTCCTCACTCTTTAAAATAGACTTGTTTTCATCACTGAGAAGTGTCTACCTGAGTCCCAGTGTGGTTTCAGACCACTCAGAGGTACAAGATCTTTGTTGTAGAAAAAATTCCCTGAGCAACACATGGTCTTCATTGACCTGATTAAGGCCTTTGATTCAATCAATAGAGAGGCCTTATGAAAAATCCTGCTGAGATTTAGATGTTATAACAGCATTCAAGTTCCAGGGGTGGCTTTGATGCCCCCTGGTAGCCATGCAACACTTACCCACTCCAGCTTTAGGATGCCTTCTCATTTTTACTTGTCTGCCACACCTTGATGTAATTGTTTGATTGGAAGGGAGACTGCCTAATGAGTTTTAAGAGTTCTTCCTGGATCCAGTTCCTCTAGATACCAGTTAGTTCTTCCTGGATCCTGCTGGTCTTGACCTTTCAGGACCCCATCAGGGCTAGGTAGGCCTACATGTCCTGTCAGTGCCTGGGGCACCTTTGAGCTGTAAGGGCTGATCATGACCTCTGACCTCCCTTGCATATGTGCCCATGCCTCACAGGTGTTGCCACTTAATAATTCTGGTGGTAACCTAGCCCCAACCTGATATCAGGCTACCTCAGGCCTTTACACCCTTGTCAGGGTCTTGGCCTTGTTGGCCTCTGCCACCTTCCTATTGCTGGTCTGCTCAGCATAAGCCCACTGTGCCAGGCCTGACATCTGGGTCCCACCATTTTAGGTTACACCTTGCTTGGTCTTTAGGCCATTGGCCCTGATCTCACCTCTATAGGGATGTGTCCTCCCTGAATTAGAGGCCCTATCAGGGCTCTAAACACTGGCATGCCCTAGCACCGCACTGTGGGTTAAAAACCCCAGCACCCCTCAGTCACCCCCGCTGTGGCCTCCACACACTCCCTTTTCAGCCATGCCAAAAATCACAGGTTAAAACTGTAACCAAGGAGTAAGTCTTCTTGTTGCAACACAAATGACAGCCACTCTTGGTCTGAACATGAACAATGGCTACCTGCTTGCATAACCCCAGGTAATATTCCTTTGTAGGGCAGCAGCACTCTGTTTGCCTTCTTCAAGACATTCCCAGTGCTAGCTAGGAGGTCTTCTGCATTTTTTCCTTCTCTGGAGCTCTTTGCAGACTCCAGGGGCCAGACCTCTTTCTATTCCTGGCCATGCTTCTTCTGGTCAGATGCCTCCCTGAGCTGCCACAGGTGTTTCCTGGTTTAGCTTGTCGGCTCAACCCCAAGGTGAGTTACTGCTGCTGACCTCTGCTGTGTTTATATCTCGTCTTCCACGCAGGGCTCTAGCCAGTTGTGCTACTGCACCGCAGCTAGTTCGGCAGTAAGTGCTTAGATCAGGTAAATCCCCAGGCACCTGTTCCCTCGAAACTCATAATGATCAGCTTTTCCCACCTGGGGTTCTCCCTACTGCTGCTTCACCCTTAAAGTCATGGGAGCCTTCAGCTCTCTGTTACATATGCCCACCAAAAAGTTTTACCATTATCAGACTTCTTTTCAGTGACATGGCAGTAACTGTCCTAAGCAATGGATCAGAAATGGACTGCTTCACTATTAGAACTGGAGTCCAGCAAGCATGTGTCATTGTACCATTTATTGAGTTGGTCTAATCTTCATTGACTTGGTTTAGTAAAAGATATCAGATGCACCCAAAGAACCTTGTCTGATTGCACCAACACTCTTGTCCATCTATGTCTTTGCTATTCTTCATCTCATTGCTGATAGTTGAGCTTAATTCTTAAACAACTTATCCTGAAGAAAGTCTAGAATAAATTCTTGTTTTCAAAGTATGGAATAGACTCACAATTTTCCCTTTGCTTCTCATTCATAAGTTCCAAAGGAAGTGGTTGTCATGTCTATTGAGGGGAACCCAGGAGAGTGTATTGGTCAATGTCTTATCTTCTCAGAATGTTTGTACTTAAGGTAAATGTATAACTGTGAACTATAGTCAAAAAATGCATTTTATTTCTGTTATGATTATCTTAAGATTGCGGCATACCTTTGATTTCAATGTGATATAGAAGAAACAGCCCTACATTTTCACAGGTGTGCTTATTGTCATGCATGGAGGGCTTCTCTCAAATGGCAACATGGCCTCATTTGCAGTATCTGATGCACATGGCATGGAAGTGAGTTGGCATGTCATGTTTCACCAATGGAGGCAGTGAAAATAAGCCCTGAGATGAGTCTGATCCTGTGCCCTTCAAGATCAATAGTCAGATTCCCATTCTCTTGAGTGGTGCAGAATCAGGTCATATACCATCTTAAATTAACATGACCCTCCTGCATTTGAGTGCCAATCCTGCAGCTGCAAGCCAATGAAGTACTGCACAGGCACAGGGGGATCACTGTAGGATCACACTTTCCTTTGTCTTCCGTATAATTGAATTTTCTTTAGTTAAGGACATGCTCAAAAAAAAATAAAACCCCTCGAGAAATGCGAGCAGGCGTGTCTGTAGCATTCTCTGCTACATATGTTCTAGGGCAGCCCCTCCCTCAGTCCATTGCTAATTAATTTTTATTCAAACATCCCATCTCACCTTTGATTGAAAATGAAGACATTTGGCAGGGACAATGGTATCTTGGGCAATTAAAATACAGTGGCTTTGTTCTTATCTAATTAATGCGGAATGTCAAATCACAAATCAGCAAGTTGGGCAGAAAAAATAAAAAAAAAATAATTAGCTTTTTGTAAAGATCATAAAATGCAAGAGAATCTGTTTAAAGGAAAATGTTAATAACCACACATTGTTCTTTGAACTATAATTAAAATGTTGAATTAAAATGTTACCAAAAAATTATTAACAACCCTGTTATCCACAGGAGAGTCAGCCAGGCAACAACAACAAGAAATAACTTTAGTGGCAATGTTTGATATTTGAAATTATGACTAGTTATAGCTACATTTTGCCTGTGAAAGGTCTTTATTGAGGTTCTTCACTGTAGGAAGGTTATAAATGGTTCTTCAAGCCCACTGGGGATAAAACAAGAAGGAACGGGCTTACATTGCAGTAAGGGAAATTGGCTATGAGAGGGAAAAAGGATGAAAATAGGTTTATCTGGAGGTTATGAACACTCCACATTTGAAGGTTTCTAATAGTGGGTTAAGACAAATATCTGTCTGGAAGACTTTAGGCAGGGTTGGTCTTGCCTTGAGATATGGGAATGGCTTAGATGACCTCTCATGGCCCCTTCCATCTTGACTTCCTATCATTCTTTTTCAGGCAATATTTAAGGATATGCTTCAAGTCAAGCATCTCCTTAAACTCATTCACATCCCATTTTGGTGCCTTCCTTACCAGACTAACTAGCTTTCCTCTCTTTACTCTTCTTCCACTGTCTCTCCCTTGAGAAAAGAAATCTTTTCAAACATGTAAGTAAAATAGTAATAATTACTAACATTCTCCACATGTGGAATATTGCGACAGGGAGTATAATTATGGGACCTATTTTAGATTAATTATGTTATTATATCATCTCATAGGTGCTCAGATACCATGGTGATGAGTGGGGGATAGATTATTTGAATTTATTTCAAAGCTGGATAATAACATATTTATATAGCATCTTTCATCGTGAAGGATTCCAATAAGCTTCAAAAAAGAATATCTCCTCTTCCCTGCCAACATGTTGGTGAGTTGGCTCAGATGGGAGACTGCCATCTAGTGAATCGTTGATTCCACTTTCTGCTGCAATCTTGGATCAGCTTGGTGGTCACCTGTGAAGATGTTAGTCAGACCCAACCGTCCCTATTGGGGGTGGTTAATAAAAAATCACAGCTGAAGGGAAAGGCAGGAGTATTCAGAGCAGGAATTGTCAATAAGGGGGTACCATACAGTATTAGCACCGTTACGTGTCCAAACACCTACAAATGAGTCATGAGATAAACCCAGAGAATTCAATAGGAACCCATAGCATCAAAACCATTCTGAACCCATTGTGGTCTGAGTTTTGCACAACAGAAAAATTGATCTTTTAGTTTTCCGCAGTCAAAAAATGAATAGAAGCTGGAATTTTCTGAGCAGTGCTGTGAGTCTAACAAAGTCGAGAACAATTGATTTAGGACATGAAACTAACCCAAGCTCAGAACATGGATCATTCTCAGTCAATAGCAACAGGGATTTCAGTTGGCCTATGGGAGACTCAATTAGCCCAAAGAGAAGGAGCAAGAAGTGCTGGGGGGATTTGTGATACAGAGAAAAAAGAGGGAACAGGGATCTTCAAGGTGATCTGCTGGGGTAAGGAAACAATGAATGGAACTGGAAAAAGAACAGGAAATACAAGTGAGTTTGGGATTTTGATGGGAAGGTAAAAGTGGGACATGGGCCCATCAGTCCATGGCAGGGCCTGCTATGATAGCAGAAGAGACAGCTTGAGCTGGGTTATTGCAGAAGGCATTATCTACTTTTTCTAATATAGTTTTAAACACTCATTTTCAACACCAACTTCCCATTTTTAACGCCAACTTTTCACTGTTGGGCCCCATTCTTGGAAGCCAGTGGGACTTAACCAAATGCTTGAAAGTAAACGCATAATGTAGCATGGCCTGGATCATAGACTGGAGCCTTTTCATTGACTTGCTTGGGTTTTGGCTGAGACCCCATCTGATCTACAAGGAAATCCCCAGCACCAGCATCGCATCTGGATAATAAAGCTGAACAGCGCTGAACAGCTATGTACCATTAATGACAAGTTATGACTATCTTTGTTTTATCTGTCAAGCATTATCTCAGCTAGCTCAGACAAAGTCAAAACAGAGATAAGATACATGAGGGAAGACATTTCCAAAATAAAACTAACCTGCTCTTGCCAGTCACAGTGTTAGTTGGCAGCTCCATTTGACAGCAACAATTTCCTGTGCCTTTCAATCTCCTTCACTCTGATCCAAATTCACTGCCTTCAGTGTTTAATTCTTCTTTATAAATTGGGCCATTTAAAAAAAAAAGGCAACTCCAAATAACAATAAGCTTTTTAAAGACTTTCACTGACAATGTTTGAATATTGCATTTTCAAGTAAATGTATCGGGCCAATTTGTTTTCAGAACTGAAAACAAAAATGTGCCCACGCAATGTACATGCAGAAAAATCCACATAACTATAACAATGGCAAGAATATTGGCTAGTATAAATCTCTTTAGTTCCACTGACTTCAGATGAACTGTGTAGTGAATTGCTACTACAATTAAAATCACTGCTTAGTTCATCGCAGGGAAAAAAACAAGGAAAAATGGGGGTGGAAAATATAAAGAGAACAGTATACCTTATAATATACATTAAAATATATACTGCAACAATATTATAATAGGTATTATAATGTAGCAGACGTTGATTCATATTTACTTGAATCAATGCTATTGTCTGACCTGGAATACAAAGTTCAGTTCTAGTCATCCACATCTAACCTGATAGAAGGGGACTAACAAACATGAGTAGACACATGGGAAATGTACCCACAAACAGAGGTGGAGTTGTGCAGATGACACAAACCCAAGGAGATATGCCAGAAGTCTATAAAACAATGACTGTACCAAGGAAAATAAAATGGTTTATACCTTTTCACACAATGAAAGAATGAGAAGCAACACATGAAGGTGAAAGGAAAGGCATTTAAAACTGAGAAAAGGAAATGTTTTTGAACACAGCACGTTATTAGTCTGTGGAACTCATTGCCACAAGAAAGCATTGGGATGAACTGTTTAGAAGAATTCAAGTGAAAGCACCCAGTTACCTCTGTGTGTGTGTGCGTGCTTGTGTCTGTGTACATGCATGTGCGTGTGTGTGGGAAAAAGAGAGAGAGAGCGTGGGCATGTAGGTGAGCATGGCTATGTGTCTATTTAAGACCAGGATAGTTGACCTGTTTATTTATTGAGGTTCTCCATCTGTTGGCATAAGAAGACCCTATCCTCAATCTCAGTTACTTGGGACACTGCCAAACTAACTATTTACACTGAGATTGTCCATGACAGGTACATTGCTCGGGATACATACTTTTAAGGAAACATGCCATTTCCAAGAATGAGGCTAGTAAAAATGTGGTTTTGCTCATGCTAAAAAATTCTTTCATGCTTTTTTCTGAAGAGCTCTAGTGGCACCACGCCTCCCCCCTGTGAAAATCCACAGAAATTCAGCCAAGTAAGAAATCTTTGAAGAATCATTTTTCTCAGTAGAGACATCTTTAATCTTTCTAGCTACATTCCCCAAGGATCTGCAATGTGTATGATTCATCCTGACAATGACTCCCAAAATCACATCAGGATTTGGGTAGCTGACTTGAGAGCAAGGAAACTCTCCTATGCTTTTAGTGAGCTCCTTGCTGAGCCCAGGTAGCATGGAGGATAAGCCAAGATGCTTCAAAAGCAGAGATGGCAAGTTGTGAATCTGCAGAGAGAATGTGATTGGAATGAAGAGCCTGGGGATTGGGGAAGAAAGGAAACGAAGGGTTGACATATGGGAGACTGGGACCATCTGGCCCAGAGATTGAAATCTGGGACTTGGAGGGAATCTGAAGGCATGACACTGAGGTTGGGTGAGCAGGCTGGAGAGGGAGATGGGTTTAGAGTATCAGTGAAGGAGTGATGGGAAAAGGATAAGGATCAACTGAAGTTGGGGAGAAAGACAAGGGGGGAGAGGGAAAATAGGAGTGTCGGGTAAGGATATCCAGTCTAAGATGAGAACCTGGGGATTGGAAACTGGACCTGGAGGTGTAAGAATGGGATTAGGGTGAGGACTGAGGAAAAAGAAAGGCTGCAACACAGGCAGGTTTGAGCTGATATTTTTGGAAATAGGCAGATAAATGCATCCACCAGCATGCAGCATTCCTCTGCTCTCAGCACATCTGTGAAACCCAGTGGTAAATAGCTCACCCCCTCTACTGGGAAGACAACCTACTACTGATACCAGCCACCCTGTTAACTCAGGTGTCAGAGGTCGGAGCAGGGGCTATGAAGTTCTGACCCTGCTGGTGAATGATGGGGTGTCAATCTGGTTCCATCCAAAGGAAATTGTCTTAACACACACACCCAACCTTGCAGAGCCAAGCTCTCTGTAATTACTAGGAAATGCCAAAATTAGGGCCAGTGCATACCCCTTTGTGTATATGCAAGATGATACAGCCTTTAATTGCATGATTACCATGCTGGGTTTTCCATAGGACCTCTATCTCATTCGGTGCACTGAAAGGACAGAGCTAAATTAATTAACATCTATTCAAGATCTTGTTTTCTCTTCCTTGTTCAGTGTGTGGCCATAGCACTGCCTCACTATGCACTATTCAAACGCTGCTCTAAAGCAGGAATAATACTTTCCTCATAGGCTTGCTACAATGCCTGTGAAACCAGTGTCTAAGGTCTTCATACCCCTTAATAAATGCATTTGCACAACAGTCTAGTAAGGGTATTGTTAGTGGCCCATTACAAACAGAGAACTAAGGCAAGGAGTAGGTATGGTGAAATGTCTTCACTAATTTTGGGTGATCAGTTTGGGATGGCCTGGACCTGGGCTTTGGGGAGAACTTAGTATTTTATGCCACTTCCTATGTTTAAAGCCCTGCAGCCTTGGACTTTATTTTCAGCGCTCAACTCTTCAGCAAATTAGACCCCAGGGGCTCAAGTCAGGCACCAGGAAAAGGATGAAACCCTCATTGGTGACCACTTCTGAAATGTGGCCATTTTAAATGGCCTGTCTCACCAAAGGACTCTGGCTAAGTCCAGGTTGAGTCTAGGTCCATTCTTCACAGTGGGCACGTCTATACATGCATTTACTGCACAGTAACTACTGCTCAGTATGTGGCTTTTAGTCCAGCGTCTACACGTGCAGCCATTTAACTGTAGTAACGCTGTGTGTGGACTGACTTGGGACTAAAGTTAGTTCCAAGTCAGTCTACATACCCAGTGTTACTGCACTACCTCTCAGTAACCAATCAGGTGTAAATTTGATATGCGCATAATGCAGGTATCAAATTTACACCCAAGTTGGCTTAAGTCGCCATAGTTACTATGCTGTACAGCTGCGCACATGTAGACACGTGCCTGTACTGGGCAATAATTTTTGGTTACTGTCCAGTAACCTAAATTACTGTGCAGTAAATGTGCACATGAAGGCATGCCCCACAGCAAGCGACTGCCTTCATTTCTCTTCCTGCATTTCCCTTCTTCCCCATCTTCCACCTTCTACTGCAGGTGAGGCAGGGAGTCTATATACTACAGCACCCTTCACTGCATAACCCTGAGTAGGGAGGCCACTTGTCCGGTTTTATAGAGGACAACCCAGTTTTCTGCTACTCTGTCTTCGGTCTTATTGACGCAAAACTGGGCAGCTTTATGTCAGACTGGTGGAAGTCTGCGGAGGAAAATACAGGACATAAAAGCATCTGGTTTTGTATCAACAGGACAGAAGACAGAGTAGCAGAAAACCAGGGTATCCTCTATAAAACCAGATGAATGGCCACCCTAGTCCTGAGTCATCCCAACAGAAGGTCTATCTTGTGCACCAAGTGAGGCAGGGCTTCTGGTAGAAGAAAAGTATGTCAGTGTGTAGTTAAGGATAGCCTCATAATTCATAACATTTGTACAGGGGCCACACTGAGGTTGCTCAGGCAAACCTTCGTTCTGCAGCTTCCTAAATTAGGAGAGATTGACTTTGCAACTTCAAATGTTTTAGTGCAGTTCCTTGGGTGAAATATTATACTTGTAGAGTTAAAGGGATATAAAGTCTCATACTTCTGAGCATCAGCCAACATATCCAACAGAATTAGGAAGCAACATCTCCTAAGGGAAACTTATTTCATTACTGTTCACTATGGGAATTCATACAAGTATTGCTGAAGCATCAAGAACCAATCAGAGACAGGATACTGAGCCAGCCAGACCATTGCTCCCATCCAAACTATCCATTTCTATAAGCCTGCATCACTATGACTTGAATGGTTGAAGACAGATGTGACAACTTAAGGTTTACAGTCTGTTCAGGTCAGGTTTCTTTGCTATTTCTGGTCTGCGGCTGGCTACCTGGGACAAAAAATAATTTCTTTGATGAGTTCCCTGAGAGGATGACTGAGACTTTTAACACAGAAGAATAAAAGATGGGTACTGATTAGTGAATGATCACCAGTGTATACTTTTATGCACATAGGACTTTAAATATACAAAGCCAGTGTTTTTCTTAGCACTTACCACTTACCTAAAATGGAGACCATAATTCAGGACTCCACCCTAATCAACAAAGCACTTTAGCAGGTCCTTAACCTTAGACACATCCTGAAATCTCATCAGCAATTAAGCAAATGTTAAATGCTTCAAATAATAGGGTTCAGATGGCTTAAATGGGATATTTGAGGAATGTGGGGCCTTGTTCTAGTTCTTTGCAGGGCCATGAATTTCAGGTAACCAACACTGCAGTATTAAGCTTGCCGTATGCTGCATATGAGATGGATATTCAGGAGGAGTTAAGAGATTAAAACAACTGAAAATATCAGCTAACTTTTGTACACACGGACACGCACATATTTGTGTATGTATGTATGCGTGTGTAGTATATGTAACCCCAAACCACATGCACAAATACAGTTTATGGAAATATGCACACACACTATATGTGTATATACACGTATCCACACACACATACACATATACATGCATATACATACACACACACAGTATAGCAGAGAGGTATAGCTGCTCTAATTTAGTTAGTCTATAAGGTCCACATCTACCCTGCCATCTGCTTAGAAAGCATGCATCATTCTGCATTTAAGCTGCTTGCTTGCTTACGCTTTTCTATGAAGCATAAGGTAAGGACCACAGCTACAGCCAGGAAATGAGACTACGGTGATCTTGTGGACTGATCCATTATGGCAAATCCAATGTTCCAGGTATCTGAACATTGCATTAAAAAAAGACAGTGGAGCCTCCAAGTAATGGACTGACCAGGGTTGGCTTCAGAAGTGTTAACCAATGAGTTTTTATTTCACCCTTTAATATTTTTTTTCCCCCCTGGAACTTAAATTATTTAAACAAGCTGGGTTTTCATCCCCAGAATTTGGAGGGAAAGTGCGAGCAGTGTTACATGGCTTTCCCCTCCACTGTACAGCACGCTTGCATTGGTGAGGGATGAGAGGTTCGTTCCTCCTCAAACTCTGTACAACTTACACATGTGCACACACATATACACAAATTTAACTGGTTCCTCTCTCTCCTGGGCTTTGCGATTCAATAAGCAGTGCCTGGAGCTAGTTGTTAGACAGCGGCGCTCTGTCTCTGCTTTCCCTCTGAATTGCATTTCATTTATTCCTCCAGGACATGGCTTCTGCTGTCTCTCTGAACTCCTAAACAGGGCCAAATAGCACCAAATCAAGTAACCGCATGCCAACGCACTTGTATCCACACCTGGGGGCTGGGGACACAAGCTGCTCAGAGTAATGGGTGTTAATAAGCTTGACTTCCCTGTTCCTTTCTTTAGAATGGCCAGAACCTTTGCTTGTGTAATTGGTTTCACAGGAGCCACTCAGATCCACATCGGTGAAGAATTGGGTCTAGGAGGTCACAGAAAGAGGTGGGTGACCCTTCTGCTTTGCCCTGCACAGGTGAGCCCTGGCTGGGGCTTTGCATGAATAGTGCTTCATGAATGGAGTGAGCAGGGCCAGGGACTTGCATCCCTCCCTTAACGGGCTTGTTCAGCCTAGATCCCTGTTAGCTCATTGTGGGACCCCTACTCAGCTCTAACTGAGCCACTACAGGGAGCTCCTGCCTTTTTGCAGGACACCCACCTGCCCAGGGCGTGGGAAAGCTGTAGAGGAACAGTGTACCCTCTGGTGCTGCCTTCGTCTGGAAGCTCTTTTCAACTGCAGAGGTCCAAGAACTTGGGAGATAACAAAGGCAGCCTTCAAAATCCTTGTCCCTCTACCTTCACAAGAAATACCCTCTGGGGATGTCTGTTTGGCCATTTCAGCAGAGGCCCAGCTCCCAAAGACGACTCAAAGAAACATCTTGTCTTGACTCCAGTTCCTCTAACCCAGGACATAGGCTCAGGAGTAAAGCAGGATGGGACTAGGTGTACCACTGCCATTTTTGCTTTCTCCTCCTGAAGATGTTGTCTTCAGACCAGTTGGGATGACATGTATTTATTCATATGGAATCCAGCAACTGAGTGACAGAACAAGCTAAAACCAACCTATAAATGACAGCACTGAGGGATAAGGCTGGAGCGACAGTTTGAGATTCAAAATCCACTATGAGGCATTGTCAGTAGCCTGGGGTAGGTCTTCAGTGCAACCATTAAAATGACAAATAGGACATTCCTGTCTGATGTGTGCTATAGTTTGGATTTCACCACACATGCACTTGGGGTTTTAATAACATTACATTTGTTTAGTACAGTAAAATCCCTGTTACCCAGCATGAGTGAGGAACGGGGGGTGCCGGGTATCTAAAAATACTGGTTACCTGAGGACGGAGGGTTTCGGCCAGATGCAGACTGGAGGGAGGGTGGCAATGGCTGCATGTGGAGTGGTGGTGGGGGCGTCTGCGTGCATGCTTCCCCTCCACCACCTGCACCCGTCCATCCAAAAATTTTGGGTAGTAGAGTGTTCCAGTTACTCAAATGCTGGATAACAGGGATTTTACTATAAGTAGTTATATCTATCTTGTCCAGTATGAACCCTGCTCAATGTTGTCCAGCTCCACTTCGGTAAAGCAAAGCCAGGGGGTTAAGATGTGGGGTCCATGATAAGAAATGTATTGAGGCTGTCACTTGTGAACCGTTGCTGAATCCATTTTTCCTTGATGTCAAAGTTTTCATCATTCAGCTTTTTCCCACACTCCAAAATGGCCTTCTCAATTTAAGCGTGGGCTTCCTGAGTTCCTCAAAAGTTGGTAGCGAATTGAATGCAAGCAGTTTTTTGTAGACTCTTCATGTAGCCTGTTTACTTCAATGATCAGGAGGAGCAAGACGAGATAGAACAGACAGCCAAAGAACAGGAGTGGATCTACACGTACCTGCTATGACATTAAATTCCCTTTTTGGAAGGGGGGAAAAAAATCTACTTTTTTTTTTTCTATTCCTTTGTTAATTTTGGTGGTTAGCAAGAAGCAGCAATGATTGTAGTTGATGCCATTCCAGAGCTGCCCCTTATCCACAACTACCAGGCACACTACACAAAAAATACCCTCACTTGCCACAGCCCTACTTTTACATGGTTCTACGATTCATTGAAAGGCCAATCCTAGAAGCAAAATCCAGGCAGAGGCCTGGTTATTTGTGCTAGCCACTGTAAAAATATATGCATGGTAAGAGAACCCCCTCCTTCCCAAAATAAGTCTGTTAATTAATCAAACAGAGGAAGTTTTGTTATGTCCATTTCACAGAAGGGGAACCAAGGCACCAATTAAGTATTATGGCTAAGATTAGACAGGAAATCACTGAAAGACCTTGGATTCATGTCCTACCTTTGCAATTCAACAATCAGATTATCCTGTCCTACAACACAAAACTCCATCCATATATACTCCATCTGTATATACTATACAAATGTCCTCCATTTTCTAATTCAACCAATGGGTATCTTTCACTGCATGTTGCCCCCGTTCCTCATAACTGCATCTATTTTTATTCCTTTTCTGTTTCCCTTCTCCCTTCTGAAACTTTTATGCGAACACCAACAGTGATTCACCAATAGGTCTAATCAACATTCAGGAAGGCTTTACCTTCATGACATCAACCACCCTGAAGGCTTGGGTAGTCAGAGGAGAAGATAGTCAAAGCAAAGCACATGAAAGTAGCCATCAGAAGGGAAAAACACTGTTTAATCAAAGCTTTCTTGTTGAGGGATATAATCTCTTTAAAACCTTATTTTCTGATGGTTGAAAGAACAAAAAGGAGTCAGTTTGATCAAAGTGTTCTGCATATATATCCTATCATTCACAATCAAACTGTACATTGCATACTCAAGAGATCACAAATGCCCCCTTTTTGGACCGGTCTTTAGGGGAAGAATAAATATTATGTTACCTCCACCTACAGTGCAACACAGAACGCGTGCTTTTATTGGGCACAATGTCTCCCTGTACAAATAGTATCCCAAAAGAAGCTTCGAGAAACAATGGATGAAATTCCAGAATTAAAAATCAGAAGACAAAAGGAATTAAAAGATGAAGGGAGAATTATGTATTCAGAAGAGATATCAGATGAAAAGGGCATGATGATGAAGGCAAACACAAAAAAATGCATGCACCTCCTCATATCTTCTGAGCTGTAGTGAGTTTCAAGGGTTGTTTCAAGAGCATGAATGACGGGTGCCTCCCAAGATTGGGGGAGCAGCAGGGTGGTGAGTGGGGACCGCCCTCAGCCTCCAGCATTGGTGTCAGTGGCAGCGAGCGGGGACCACCTGCAGCTCCCGGCATCAGTGGTGGCGAGTGGTGAATGAGGACCACTCACAGCCACCGCTGGTGGTGTCGGCGGCAGGGGAAGGGATAGTGAGCAGTGAGTGGGGACTGCCCACAGCTGCTGACAGCCATGTTGGTACTGAGGGGGGGACAGGTGTGGGTACCCACAGAAGCTGGTGGCACCTTTGGTGGCAGCCAATCTCAAGGGGGCACTTCCCCCCCCATACGCCTCCTACACGTCACCTATATTCAAGAGTATTCAGAAGGACAGAGAAGAGACCCAGTGATGGTAAGTAAGTAGCAGTTCCTCAAAGTTTTGTTGTTGCTGGGGCTAGAAGGGCTTTTACTGCTCATCAGGTCCACCCCCGCTTTTTCAGGTGGAGGCATCTGAAGAATGCATCCAATGACACCTCGACAGCTGCTCTAAAATACCTCCCAAAATATTGCAGAAAAGAGAAAATGAATGCTGAACATAATTTTATACCACACCTTCACTTGGCAAGGTGCTGCAACCAGTACAGTGAAACAACTGGGAGGTTCTTAGCTCTTATTTTCTTCTGCTCACACTGGAGATAGATTTACACTGATGCAAATTAATTAACTTCAGTAGTTCTTCCTGATTCACACCATTATGAGGGCAGAATAAGGTCCTTCAGGCTGCATTCTCTGGTCCACTAAATCCACTTTGTTTCACCTCTCCAAAGACTTGATACCCTCCAGAGTAAAGTCTCCCTTTCCAGTGCCAGGCATTCGTGTACATGAGGCCACAGAAAGAAGTATCAATGGGAAGATAATAGAGCACATGGTCATTGCTTGTCTATTTTTTCTGGCACAGGATGAGTTGGCATCAGGGAATCAATCCTGTCTTCCTGCATTCACATCAGGAAGGGCTCTTTGCAGGCTGGTAGGCCCCTGCCAGTGTTCAGGAGAAGCAGCTACCTCCCTTTCCTGCATGATCCCTCCCATCCCAGCTGAGGAGCTCCCAGCTGCTAGGTGAGAGACTTGGGCATGGTGCTCTCCCCTTCTGGAGGAGGCTTGGCTGAACCCCACCAAGCATGGCCAAGCTGCCCTGCAAGTCCTCCCAGAGGTCTGCAAAGAATCACCCTCAGGATCTGTGCGTTTGGCAGGATCTGTTGAATGAAGAGTTGCAGACCTCTTGTGTTAAGCATTGAATTGATGACCTCAAAGGCTCAGTGATCTACTTTTGAGTTATGAGCATGCTCAGTTAGGCGCATGAGTTTTGGAGGGATACATTCAGGGGGGCGAGTGTCACTCACACAGCCAAGTGTTGAGTGCAAATGAGCATGTCATGCACAAGAAGCATGAGTGCTATGTGCATGGGTGTGCGATTGGCTGACTGAATGACTGGCAGATGACAGTCTAAGGAGCCTATAAAAGGTGTCTGTTGCCCACTGTCCTGGTCCTTGTCATTGTCCTTGTTCACCAGTAGGAGCATAAGTGACAGGCAAAAATATTATTAGGAGGGAGGGACTGGGTCGTGTGGGGTGCACCTGCCTGCCCCCGCCCTTCCCTCCCACAGGGCCATTGTGGGGCCCAGTGCACACTGGTGCTGTATGTGCAGTGGTGGCAGAGTGCTTGGTGGGGGCACCAGGCCCAGCACTGAGGTGGCAGGGCATGGCAGTGGCACTGTTACCGGCTGTTGCAAAATTAGTTTGGCGGGCTAAGCCCCATTATCCCTGGCCTTCTGCCACCTATGAGTCTGAGCAAGGTTGTGCTCCTGCAGTGTGTGACGAATGTGAGCTTGAGGTCTTGGGAGAACAAGAATGAGTGCACATGTGGAGGGTGTTCCTGAGGTGGCCAAAGGGCATCGTGACCCAGTGCATAAGCGTGCATCCTGGGTGAGTGGCAGGGATTGTGCGAGAGTGGGTGAGGACCAGGGCGGTCAATCCCGTCCAAGTGTGATTGACTGGAGACTATACTGTGGTCTGGCAGTCTGGGGGGACGTTAACCCAAGGAGGGGTCATGACACCCAGCACGTGTGTGGGTGTGTGCGCGCGCGTGTGTGTGTAAGATGCAAGGTGAGGGTCCGGGGGACCAATATCCTTGTAGGGAGAGAGGTGGTCTGTCAGCAGTGGTGAATAAGAGTGGGAGAGAGCCTGTTGCTCTTTATCTCCCTCTGGGAATCTTTGCATATAGTGTGTTTAGTGTCATATTAGTATTGTTATTTTTTATATTCTGACCAATTGTATTGATTGATTAATTGTTGTTATATTTGTTGTTGCACATTATAGATGTGTTTGATCCCTTTCATCTGTGTCAAGTGTGATCACTATTTCTCATTAACTGTTGAACCTATGGGTGGGATTGGGCTGTGAATCTATGCCCAAAGGAAATGAATCCTTTGGGGGCCCAGAATCCTAGGAAGACAGGAATGGATTTCAGTTGGTTTGAAACAAATTGCTGTGTCCTGGTTCTCTCTCTTACAGATCAGGCCTCCTTGTTTCCAATATTAGTAGGATCAAGAATTGTTGAATCATAAGAAAGTAGGACTGGAAAGGACCTCTGGAGGTCATCTAATCCAACCCTCCGCTCAAGGCAGGGTCATCCCTATCCAAACTATCCCATGTAAGTGCTTTTCTAACCTATTCCTAAAATTACACAACCCCATCACACATTTCCAAGGCAGTTTGCCCAAGAACATTAAAAACACCCTAACTTGCCACAGGTAAAACAGGGGGATGAGGGCACTGCCAATGTCCTAAAGCTGCAAGCGGGTCCATGCTGGCTGGTCACTCCTTTCCTACCCAATCCTATAAGCAAATATTTTCTGTTCTTAGTCACAGCAGCACATAAGTTCATTCAATGGCAACAGACACAACAGATTTACTAGGTGTATTACGGGGAAGTTAAATACATTTCTATCAACTTATTTTTTAAAGAATTATTCCACAGAGTTTTATCCATGAATTCATATTTCAATTAGTTATGCTAAGAAAGGTAATAGCTATGCTAATAAGGGTTAACAGGTTTTGAGTTATCTAATGTAAGTTGAATGGGTATGGAAGACTCTTGGATTAATTCCCCTCTTTAGCATAAGTATTTAAGTTACAACAATTCTCAGGTGTTAAGTTCACTCATGTAAGAGGCAAATTAATTCTGCTTTTAAAAAGTTTTCACAATCCACCTTGTTCTCTCTTCCAGGTAGCTAAACTGGAATTGAAATGAAATACTGTGCTGTAATGAGGAAAGGAATGCAAGCTAGTGTTTAGAAAATGGAGTCTGGGAGAATGGAGGCAGGAGCAGAGGATGGGAAGAAGAAGAGACAAAAAAAAAAGGACTTGAAGGGCCCAGGAGTGTAAAGTGAAGCTATAAACAGAAGCCACATTTATCCCAGGACATAGTGCAACCCTTCAGATGTCTGCGCTCAACATCTCAAGATAAATCTGAAAAAGATTCAAGGGATAAGATGTACTAACAATTTATTCTGGAACTGTGCAAAATATGCCTGAATGGTTGACCTGGGATTGCATCATTGAACCAGTGGCAGAAAAGTTACTCACTAAACCCTGACTGGAAGGGTGTTTACACGCCAATCTCGGGGTGCTTCTAATCTGGAACCAGTTTATCCCTCCTCCTGATTTGCATGCTGTGGGCATCCCTTTGGCCACTGCATGGAGATCCATAGAATCTGTTGTTCCTTAGTAGTAATATCTTAAAGAAACCATCATGATCCTGAAGTACGAAATGAATGGGATAAGGAAATGGCACTCTGGTGAATGGATTCAGGGTTGCTGCATCTATCTGTTGGACGCATTGTAGCTATTGCTGGAAAGCAAGGCTTCCAAATCCCAATCATCACAATACTCCATAAATATCTAGTGTGACAAGCAGGGCCAACCCTAGTGGGGTGCAGGGCCTGGGAGGAAACAGCCCATCATGCAGGGCCCCTTAACATTTTATATAATTAAAAAGAAGTTCATATAATTAAGAAAACCTCACCAATCACAATCTGAGTTGCACCACCTACAATCTGCAATGCACTGGGAGGGCTGGGGCAGGGCTGGGGCTCCCAGCTCAGCGCTCACTGGCTGCGGGGCCAGAAGAGCCAAGCAGCGCGGGCTGCAGAGTGGGATGGAGGTGGTAGCCCTGGCCCTGGCACTGGTGCTAAGGGTGCTGCCACTGGCATAGCCCGCCCCAGGGGGCCATCTGCAGCATGGGGCAGCCAAGGTCCGGGCTGAGTCAGAGATGCCTTTGTGGCGGGGGGCCCCAGCAGCCTCTCAGGGGCCCCGGGCCAGGCTGTGCTGCAGGGTGGGTGCTATGCAGCACCTTGGCTGCAGCCCTCAGAGCCAAAAGCACGGCTTACCTGCCAGCCCCTGTCTAAGCATAGGGCCTCCAAAGCATGGGGCCCAGGGAAATCACCCCGATTTGCTGTACCCTAGGGATGGCCCTGGTGACAAGGTGCTTGGAGCATGTGTCACTTGAAGAGAGGAGGCTGCCTGGGAAGCAGCCTGCAAGTGTGACAGAGAGGTGGATTATTACACCTGAGCAGAATGGCGCTGAGCTTGAACCATATAATCCCAGGGCATGAGCCGGTCACGCAGTCTATCCCTGACTGAATGCCACCGGGAGAGGAGCTCCTGGCAGTGGGGTTGCAGCAGGGCTCTTGATAACTGCTGAAGCGGGGTAAGCAGCACCGAGCGCAGGAACAGACCGGGCCTGGGAACAGAAGCAGGAGCCCAAGGAGGCTGCTGATAAATGAACTGGTGGCTGTGGAAGGGACTGAAAAGGAGGGATGGAGGTCCCAAATGGCCCAAAGACAAGAAAAGAGGGGCCATAAGAATAAAGAAGTTGAGGCGCAGAAGGAGAGAGCATGAGCCCGTTAAGGGGAAGAGTGCAGGGCCAGAGCAGGCTTGCAAACCCAAAGAAAGCAAGAGTTTAAGCCCAGCAAGAACGAGGTGCTTGGGAGAAGCCCAGGGGGAACCAGGATGCAGTGAGGGGTGTTCCAGTGACTAGGGCATCCCAGGGGACACAGCATGGAGGCAGAGTGCCTGAGCCCTGTGAGAGGGTAGTGTGTCAGCAGGGCTAGAGAGCTCAGCGGTCTGGAGCCCAAGAGGGGTAAGGATTGGGGCTGGCAGCCCCATAGCCCATGAAGGGCATATGTTAGCAGATCATCTGCTAGGCATGGAACTGGGTATTGGGGAGGAAGGAGCCCACAAAACTAGCCCTTAAGGCAGTGACCTGTGGTACTAAAAGTAAGACAAGGCTTGAGAAAAACATTTCTCAGGTCTGCTTTTGTTATTGCGTGTTGCTAGATCCACAAAAGGGTTTGGGTTTTTGCAATGCAGAGCTTTTCTTGGCTGCTTGCAGTCATCAGCTTTGAGTTAGACACCGTGTAAAATGTGTGGGTGCCTAAGAAGGCTATTCCAAAAAGCCAGCCTGCTGAGCAGGCAGCCATGTCAATTAGTTAGTAGCAAATGGTGACTTAAACCTACCTTTCTTGTGGAGTTAGGATCTTCCCTGCAACCCAGTACAAAATGTCTGTCGCCAATACAGAGGGAGAGAGGGATGGCTTCAGTCTCTAGCCTAGTGGTTAGGACACTTACAAGGGGAAAAGGAAACTTTGGGTACAAGGACCTGATTCAAGAAATATATAAGTATTTGGTAGTAAATATGCATCAGATCAGGGTCTAGAATCCGGGTCTCCCCCCTGGCTCAGGAGAGGGCCGTGACCAGTAGACTATGGAGACACGATAACCCTCTGGTTCATGAAATGTGGAGCAGTTTCAAGAGGAGGGGTCTGCACCTCCTCTAGCCTAAAGTCTACTGAATAAACATGGAAGTTCAAATGTCCTTAAGCAGAGGACAGAATTGAGTCTGGATCTCCCAACATCCTGGGTAAGAGCTGTAACTACTGGCGTAATGAGTGAGGGAGACCAATATCTACCATCTGTGTTTTGTGTGAGGCTCAGTTTGGTCAGTGTGATCTGAACGCGCCACGAAGGAGGAGAAAGACTCGTGTGGATCTCACTGGAGTTTAAGGCGTGATATGGGTGCTTTACTGTTCAGCAAGACATTGAGATTGGAAGTTAAGCCTCATTCAGGCACCCAAGTCCTTTTCTGCACCTAGTCCTCATTCAATCCCTGGGCTATTGTTATAATTACTGGCCTTTCCTAACTGCTGACCTAACTTGTTTCTAATGGGACAAACCATTAAAGGATATCGGGAATGCTGCTTGATATCGAAGTGCATGAATACTAGGTGAGGCCAGAGATAGGTGAAAACGTCATAGGAAAGTAACTGGCGTCAGATGAGTTCAGATCCCCGTATCCAGGCATTGTACTCGTACATGGTAAAGGACAGTTCCCATCCAAGGAGTTTACAATCCACAGAGTATGTATCAGCTTTAGCTTAAAAAAGTTCATAGCAGCGATTGATGTAACCAAATGCATTCATGTTTTACTATAATAGATATGGTTACATTAAGTTTTTGGATAAGTTGTCAGCACAAAGCAGCCATGTCAATGAAGACCACAAACCACAGTGAATAAAAAAAAACAGGACAGTGGGAAGCAGCATTCCAAGTTGCTGAAGTAAAGAGCTAAGAAGTCCTCCTGTTCAAAATTGTAATTTTCACAAGAACATAAATCCCATCTAATTGACACCTTCCAGGACACTGAAAAACAGGTTTAGCTCAGTTCCCAATGCCTCTCTCCATGCAAAGCAATTTAAATAAACCAATGAGAGAATGTTATTTAGAAGAAAAATAGAAAAACATGGGGTATAGACTGCAAAAATAATAGGAGAACTCAGCAAATTCATGAAGACCTGTTGACAGTCCGTGCGCTGCTTTTCTTCCTCCCTCCTGAGTCTCTCCCGCTGAAATAGGTGAAAAGCTATATATTGTGCTACCACAGGCTGCTAGCTAGACACTGAGATAAGTGCTTATTCTTGTGCTTTAAAGTGCAAGGAATAAATTGGTCATGCCGTAGACTCATCTCTTGCCTCTTTTATCAATAGCTGACCTACCAAGCACCTGTAATCCAGATAAATGGTCTGAGCTCTCCAGAGTTGCCAGTGCAGACCCCCTACCTCAGCAGAGTTTTCTTAGAAACAGATTGCTCTCATATAATCCTCTGCATTGTTTTAGTGTGCTTGACATGAACCCTTCTGCCCCATGGTCACAGGTCAGACGCTCCCCAGACCATTATTGAAGGACACATCATTTCTTTTTCTCTGACTCCATTATACGGCATCTGAAATAATAGAATCACAGAGAAATGGAGCTGGAAAGGCGCTCCATAGGTCATCTAGGCCAATGCCCTGTCTGAAGTAGGATCATCCAAAGCCACCTTAACTCGCCTGACCCCAGCACTCTTTCCTGCCCAGGACAGGGGTTCAGACTGGATGATCTATTAAGGTCCCTTATGACCTTAAACAACTATGAAATGTATGAACTCCTATGCAAATCCATAGTCTAACCCCATTATACCCCAGAGTTGCATTGTGGGAGCTGTATCCCACAGGCCCATTTCTGGGCTGTGACCAGCAAAAGAGCCATTACTTTTTAACCTATTTTACCAGCCTACCCTATGCTTTTGGTAGCATTGTAACCCTCTCATGTTAGGTCCTGGTATGGCATTGTTTGCATCAAAATAACCTGATATTCCAACCAAACCATTAATCGGAATGGCCTTGGATACTGCCTTAGGAATCAGGATGTCTGTTTATGGCTTTCAACCCTTTCACCTCTTATGCAGTAGAAACATCCAAGTTTTTAATTGGAATGTCTTTCCACATCTTCCAGGCCCTCAGAGAAGGACATTTTCCATTGCAGCCTTAGCACCTCAGATACTGGTAGACATGCTTCAGTTCCTTCCTCCTAAAGAACAAATGCCCTTAAGCAATGATGTTACACAACCACTCCAAATATGGAGAAGAAATGGAAGATTTTCCAATGTTCACCCCTCTTGCTGGCCAGTGAGATTAGTGTGGGGATGTGAAAGAGGAACCCCACGTGAAAGATGGGGCCATGGGGACTATGACTCTCACCATGAGAGATGCAGAAGTCTGGACTCCGGCTTGCATGGTGCCATAGATTTCATAGATTTCATAGACATCAGGGCTGGAAGGGACCTCGGGAGATCATCGAGTCCAGCCCCCTGCCCAAAGGGCAGGAAGTCAATCACCCAGGCAGCTCAGGTGCTGGTTGCCAG
>NW_017728886.1:266558560-266564407 GCF_001723895.1 Crocodylus porosus | reverse complement strand
CGACAAGCCTCTTAAGCTTGTCAAAGTTGGCTTTTCTGAAGTCAAGGACTTCTGTGTTGCTGACTGACTTGCCAGCTTTATGGCGGATGGTGAAGGTGATCAGCTCGTGGTCGCTGTCACCCAGCTTCCCATCGATCACTAGGTCACCATGGTAGTTTCAAAGTTGGTGCTTCCTTTGGATTGAAGGAGGGAGCTTGCTGTGGGTAATTTCAGGGCCCAGGGAGGGCAGTAAATCACTGAGCTGGTGTTGCTTTATTTTCACTCTGTGGTTTTTGGGTTTTTTCCTATCTATTGAACAGCACTGCAAAATTCAGCTCCATCCCTAACCCTGGGTGTGATGGCTGTTTCCAGCCTTAAGAAACATTGTGGAAAATATTATAGGCTGGTAACATGGATTTGATGAACTTTAGCTAGAAACAGGTGAAGAAAAAAGTGTGTCAGGGTGAGAGCGATTCTGGCCAGATATGGAATATTGTAGCATTTGTCTTTAGTACTCGCAGGCACATGAAGGTCAATAGCTGTGCTTGTTCAAATGGCAAAGGATCAAAAAGCAATATGCTATGACAAGGTCATAAGTGGCAACTAGAGGCTTTTTATAACTCTTCAGAGGTCTGGCTAGCATATAGATAGTGTGTGTATCCGGAGAGAAGTGAATTTTACAATGAATGCAACAGCAAAGAAATGCATCCTACTCCAGGGAATGTAATGTGTGAAATGCTACTGAATTTTCTAGGTGACCTCACTTTTTCCAGGCTGGTTAAAAGGAGACAAGAGTGGTGCAACACCATGCAGCATTTGTAGGAAAAGCAGAATGGTACACAGGGAAGAATTAGTACCCGAGTGATTAGACACCAGAAGACAGGGCCATAAGAAAGAATAAAAAGGTAATTTTAGTTGCCTTGTGCAATACTCATATTAAACTGGCAGATTTAATTTAAAATAGCAATAACAATGCAGAAACTTTGTTGAAGGTCTAATCCAAAACCCAGTGAAATCAGTAGAAAGAGTCAATTTTCTTTCAATGGCTGATGGGATGTGTTGACAGCACTTTCAATTTCAAAACACTTTGGACTACCTGAATGGTATACTGCTGCTATTCAGCCAAGCATGGAAGTAAAATTTGGGCCAAGGATACCAAAGCAACCCACTGCTCTTCTGAAATGTCTCTTTTATGGCCGTCACCTGTGACAGACTGCACCTCATCCCAAAATCTCCGTAAACTGAGAGGAACTGAACTGATCTACCATAGAAGGGAAAACGCTGGAGTAGAACCCAACCATAACTGAACACTTCATTCTAGGATGCCCGGCTACCATAAGCTGCTACATCTTCCTCTGCAAAATGACTCCCAAATGGTGATACTTAAGCATGGGATTGCACATAATCAACAGATTAGAGGTTGCTTCCTGAAGTGGGTGTGTTTTATTCTGGTTATACCTTGATTCCCTCAGGTATTTATAGGCATGGGTTTGTGTAGTGCAACTACAAATTAGTTTCTCTTGGAAACAGGGTTTGGAAACCCACTATTATTTAGCAAATCACTCAGCATTCACAGCACAGTGTGTGGTTCTTTCCCCCTCTTTCAGTAAATCAATGATGCACAGAGTTTCTCAAAAGCAAGTAAAAAATGAATGTTTCTGTGTAACAAGGCCTTTCTTTGTAGGGCGTGTCTTATCTGCTGCGGTGCAGGATCACAGAATCATTATGATTGCATTTCAGCATAGCTCACATGTAGCAAAATTGTGGATGTAGGCACTGCCCATAAAAAGCAAAGAGGAAGGACTATTCATTTCCCTAAACATCATCTATATGGGGTTTTCTTTCTTGTTTTGAAGATGGGCCTATGTATAAATGTCAGTGGAAAATAGTAATAATAAAAAAAAATGACAATATGGGTTGTTGTCATTGCTCTGAACTTGGTAGAGAGTTCACAGAGATAGAGGCACTTGTTTCTTACAGTACTTTGTGATTTTTGCTTTTGCAATATATCCAAGGCTTTGCTGGACTGGAAGCAGATGATGAAATGAATAACTCTTCCTCAAAGTCAAAGGTCAGCCAAATATTGTATGCTGTAGTGCTCTGAAATTAAATTCCAGTGCTCTCTCTGGGCTGAAAGATGCTTATTTTTTGGTATGTTGTTGAGCTCTAAAATGGTACCCACTGTCCCTTTCCTACTCCCCATCCTATACATGGATTATAAGCCACTTTTATATGATGGATTGGAGAAATGTCAGCTTATAAAAATCTCCTTGTAATAGGGTGGCCTGCCCTCTTAAGAAGGGTCAACCAGCCCTGCTGAGTAGTGGCAGCTATAAGATTTCTAATGAGGAAGTGTCCCATTGGGAGATAATGGCTACCTGTGGTTCTGCTTGCTGGGGGTTTTGAGGGAAAACAGCTGTGGGCTGGAAGGAGAAAGTGAGCTGAACCACTGGTTGCATGGAGGGGCCAGACATTTGTGCTAAGGTCAGGGTCACAGGGGGCTCCTCCCAGTGTCCAGGACACAACCACAACATTTTGTTTGTTTGTGTTATTTGTTTAAGGTCTCTGTTTATGGCCAATGGGCTGGCTGACAAACTGCTTGGGGAACAAAAGCCTGCCTGAAGAAGCCCCAGGTAAGGCAACCCACTCGCACTCCCCAAAGAACAATCTTAGACCTTCCTCAGTAGTATGGAACTGGTTGACTAACAGACCAGGGTTTGTGTAGCACAGGTACAGCAGATATATATTTTATTCATGGTAGAATACCCACTCATCTTTCACTTGTCTGATAAATGGCCTACGATTGTGCCTAAAAGTGTCAATTAAAGCTGTGAGCAGATCAAGATTTGTCTTTATTGCTAGGGGCTGATGAATCATGGCACAGGTGGTGATGTCTCAACCACCTTCATAATGGAGTCGAATGCTACAAGGAACTAATGAAGAAGTGCGGCTACACCATTGGTTCAACCACCTGGGAACGTGGTGCAGAGCCTCAGACTACGCAACACCTGCCGCTTGAAGGCACGTGTACAATGAAATACCGTGCAAAGTACAATAAATGAGCACAACCGTGTATAACAAAGGGTGCCTATACGCGTGCAGCGAGGCTGCTCCAATGCAGTGTCATTACAGCACATTGGAGTGGACTAGATGAATCAGATTCCAGCATCACTTGTATCAGTGTCCCCGCACGGAAAAATGGCAGCGGGGCACTTTAACTAAAGCTCATTCAACAAGCTTTAGTTAAAGCACTCTTGCTGTCATTTTTCAGTGCAGGGATGCTGATGCACCTGACTCTCTGGCATTTTAATTACAGCATCTCCGCTGCTCTTGTTAAAACACTCCCCCCTACACACACGCACACACACACACTCACCCGGAGCACATCTATAAATGCCCCAAATGGTCAAATATGGTGTACAGCCACAAGAAGAAAATGACATTCAGATCAAGAAAAATATAGGCTGCCTATCAGACAGACTTTGATTGAAGACCACTGGTGTCTTCATTTCGAGTCTCCGACAACACAATGCATCAATATGCACATCCCAGAGGGTGATTCTGGGAATCACTTTCGGGTGGGCAGCCTATCAAATATATGTGCATGGAGTGCTGGTTGTGATTGAAATTGGTCATAGAAACCTTCATTTAGCTTTTCGGAGAAAGCTTTGTGGCAAGCACAACCCAGATCCTGACACTTCAAAATACCATCACAACCACATTCAGCTGACTTTAGGATGTCATTTTCCTATAGCTTTAGGGTTACAGAATGGCTTCTAATGTTGACCTTTTCCCTCAGCGGTATAAGTTACTCAGACAAAAAAAGTCACATGACTGAGAGCAAGTTGCTCTAGCTGAAGAGATGCCGTAATACGTGGAACATGCTGTGACGAACTGGGGGTATGTCTGTATTATCTTTTTATGAATATTATGAGCGTCTCGGTTTTCCTGTTTAATTTGGTACTGCTGTCTGCCCGAGGGCAGAGAGCCGCATCAAAGGAGGCTGTAAAGGAATTGTTAAAGAACCAAGCAGGAAAAGTAAAACAACAAGATAGAGAAGTTAGCCACAGGTACACAGCTTCAAATGAATTAAGATAACAACAGCCAGCTCCATAGGATGCTCTTCCCTTTCCAAGGCTAAGCCCAACATCAAAGAGTGTAATAAACCCTTCGAGAGGCCAACCTGCAGAAGGTGGAAGGCATGGAGTGAGGGCAGAGAGGCTGCTCAGGGTATGACAGTGAAAAAAGATGAAAGGCTTTGAAACAGACTTGCGGAGATGAATGGAGCCGGCTGAAAGGACTGCAGGCTGTTTTTCCCACCTCAGTGAGAGGGAAGAGCTAGCCCTGCTTGGAAGGTGGATAGAGAGGGTAACTAGGATTTGGTTTTGTTTTCTGTATCGGCCCTGTGTGCCGTAGAAAATCTTCAAATGACCCACAGAACCAACTCTTTACTCCAGAGAGCTCTTCTTTGGTCCAAACTAAAATCTCACTGTGGTCTCTGACATCATAGATGAGTAGACATGTTCAGGATGGTTAAAACAGGGTTCATCTACATGTGCAATTAATGCAAAGCAATAAACTCTGGAGCTTATTGCTTTAGAATTTATTGTTCCCAGGTGCAACATTTGAATGTGCACCTGGGACTGCAACAGGGTTTGATGGGCCAGAGCAGCCTGGTCTGGCACAGGGTCCGGGGGGTCAGCTTGCCAGACCAGGGCTGCTTCCCCCTGGCTCAGTGTGCTGAACGGGACTGGGTGGGACATGAGGGTGCTCCAGTGCTGCCCCCGCAGCCCCTGCAAGCAGCCCCCCCAGTGAAGCACCCTCATGGCTCAGCCTCCCAGGGCAGCATCTACACGAGTGCTACTGCTGAGTAAAAAACTCTTCAGAAGGATAGTACTTGTATTTACAAGTACTATCCTGTTGCAGAATTAATTAGTTTACTCCAGCCTAATAAGGCTGTGTAGATGCACCCCATTTAGTGTGGAGCTAATTAGTCTGCTCCTCAGTAAACGTCTTGTGTAGATGTGCCCACAGTGCTCTTAACTTCCTCCCTGTTACCTACCTTCTTGACCATTGTGGACCACACCACAGTCCTGCTTGTCATATATAACTGTAACCTGAGCATCATCTTCAACCCTGACCTGCCCCTAGGTCTTTCCATCAAACCTGTGACTATTTCTAGTAGATCCTTTGGTATATTATATTTAAGATACAGTCTTTCCTAGCCGAAATCCCTGGTCCTAGGTGCTACTTTGCATCTCAGTTATTACAATATTCTGGTCTATGGCCTTGACAGATGTAGCCGTGGCCTGCTGTTATCTATCCAAAGTATGGTTGCAAGTATCATTTTCCTATTCCGTAAGTTTCACCATGTTGTACCATGACTTATATACCACCACTGGCTCCCTCTTCTCCATCACATGAACCATTGCTTAGGCTGTGAAGGGCTCTGAAAGTGAAGCTATCATTACCCTACTAATGACCTCTCATTCAGTATTGAGAGGTTGACTTCATCTTCCATTTATACTAAAATGTCAACTTCCGATGCTGACTTGTTGGAGTTTCAAATACCTTTGTGCCCTCACCCATATGGCCCCTCATGCTTGGTAAGGAACCCTTATAAACAGCACCAACAATGCTACCTTATAATTTACCTTCAAATTCCTTAACACCTCAAAATGATACCTGCAGTTAACTTAAAAAATGCTTAAGTAGCTCACGGGCTTGATTATGCTTCACTGTGATGTTAAGTGGTGGTTGCCTGTCATCTGAATCTATCCAGTGGAGGATAACAGTACACAACTGGGTTTTCTTCCCCTCTGAGAGTAGACCCTAGATTTCCAAATATGTATACGTGTTTGTATATAT
>NW_017728886.1:266547841-266558549 GCF_001723895.1 Crocodylus porosus | reverse complement strand
GATGCTTATCTTGCTGGGATCCTATGACCCCAGCTGACTTCCTGCCCTTTGGGCAGGGGGCTGGACTCGATGATCTCCCGAGGTCCGTTCCAGCCCTAATGTCTATGAAATCTATGAAATATGGTTACATGTATGTGTGTGTTTGTATATAGTGCTGTTATTGGCATACCTATGTGCACACACATGTGCACGTATGTATAGAAATAATATCTATGCATATTCATATGTGTGTGCGTATACACATGTCCACATGTAAAATTATTTGAAAGTTAGCTAGCTATCAGGAAAGAAAGAAATGTTTCTGAGTAAGAACTGTACCTTGAGAAAAATCAGCATAACTACAGTGTAGTTTCCACCAGCTGAAGATTTAGTCCAATGGTTGTGTTTGTGATTCAATAACATTGGAATTGGCAGGTTTGGAAGTTGTGTTTTGAAGCAACATCAATAAGAACAGCTAGTAATTTATTTGACACTCTGCAATTATTTACTAATTTTAGATGGGAAAAGGTTTCTAGAACTGATGCATTTGCTATTATTCTTCATGATGCCTGGCTGAGTGGAAATTGTAAGGTGGGGGGATGGTTAATGCTAGGCACATTTGCGGTATAGACCTTAAAGTGCTACATAACATATGACTCCTCATTCTGAGAACAGGCTGCTTATATCTCTGCAAGAATTAAAAGGATGCAGCTGGGGGGTGGCCTCCATTATTTAGAATTTGTTCCATAGAAAAATGAATCTATCATGCACTCAATCTCTCCTATTCCAACCAACGGACAGGACAAGAAAGCTACAGGCTTGATCCTCACTGTTCACTTTTCCCTCATCTCTGTCACATCTTGAACAAGTTACGGGTTAAAGTAAGAAACAGAAAAATGAGAAATTCACTAAAAATAAGACTATCAGGGCACTCAGAAAAAAAGGCCTCACTAACAGGGTAGCTTTTCTTTGAGGAAAAGCATTCACAGACACCAGCCACTCCTGTTGTGGGGTAGGATGTTATCCAATGGGCATATTTACTTCAAATCCTTCCACAAACACAATCCAATGCCCCATGTTCATGAGAAAATATGGTTTTAAATGCACTCCCCTGTGGCATTCATTCACATTTTTGCCTTCATCAAAGACTGCAACCTGGAGACTGGGTTGTGTGCCAGTTGACAAAGCAACAGAAACCATTGCTATTAAAGACAATGCAACTGGCAGATGGCTGAACAGTCATGGAGGCAAGAACAAGTTCATGCAGGACCAGTTAGTTAGGACCGATCTTCGGAGGAGATTATGAACCTGTTTTTAGCTGCTGCACCAATCAGCCTTCTGCCCAGCAGGCTGACAAGGGACACGGTGTGATTCATTAGCATGATTAGGATCATGCCTACACTGATTTCTCATAAAACATGCCCATTCTTTTTCTTCTTGCAACTGGGCAGGAAGACTGTGGATCTGGTACTTCGTTGTGTACAGAACAAACGGCAACTCAATATCCCACGTACTTTCTTCCATTGGATGGCAAAGGCAAGCACCAACCCCACGAGGACTCATAAGGCTGCTCTTACAATGTGCCTGTATAGTGCTAGAAAATCCACAAGAAACTGCTTCTGTAGCTTTTCCAACTCAGCTGTCTGCAATGCCAGTTTGAACTAATAAGCAACTCATTGTTTTGTCTGTATGTGCAATTATATACACGACAGGTTTCTGAAAGGTTCATTTATCATCCCAGTAATACACTACATTCCTTACCTGCCAAAAATATGTACTGTAAGAGATTGCCTCCACCGAGCTCCCCCCTTCCATCTGAAGTTTTCTGGGATCTGACACATTCAATAACAGAAACTCAGTATCTGTTTTCCATTGCAGTGTATTTTCCCCCACAGGAAAATAGCTCTGCTCTGCCCTCTAATGCTCATGGAAGGTCTTTCTTTCAACCTTTTTTCTTCCATCTGTCACATTGGCAAGAAACAGGGCTCAATGTAATCTAGTTACTCATTCAGTTTGTATCCAACAAGCACTGCATGGACATTGTCCGGCTTCATAAGTTGTTCTCTCATCGGTGTATGAGCCAGAACCAAGACTGCATCACCTCCAACAGCAGGTGATATCAGGAGCAGAGAATATTTTAAGGCAACACTTTAATTTCTATTCACAGAGGCACCGCACGGACAAGTTAGTCATGACTCAGATCCATTTATGGCCATCTAGCCTCCTCCAAGTCTTATAAGCTGGTTATTTTTTTAAAAGCAACAAGGATAGTTAAGGGACATTAGATGCTAAGACCCTAATTGAGAATCTCATGGTCATCTTGAGTAAGTCAACATTAGTTCTGCTTCTTATAGGGACCATAGGTATGATGGGGGAAGAGTACTTCTACCTCAAACCAAATTGAGCAGCAGAGAGTCAAGGTGTGTCTTACTTCGTGCAAGAGATGGATCTATTCTGGGATTGGTTCAACTCTAAAGACTCATGGTTACAGTGAACTTTGAAAAATGAGAGAGACAGATGTTCACCAAGGGACTTGTTACATGCATTGTCCACTTGTTCCCTGTTGGGTGAGTGATACTCCAAGATCAGTTGGGTTTGGTGAAGGTATTCTATCATCTGAAGCATGATAGAAGTCATCCAAGTGCAAGGGGTTAAGGGTAGGATTGGGTGCTAGTCGTGATGTATTTCCAGCTAATGGCAGCAGATGCTCATCCAGCTGCGGGATCTGTCCATGCGAGAAACTAGTGGCTCTTTCCTTCTTTTCTCTACAGTGTCTGGTTGGCTAATCAACCCAAGCTGCCTTTAGTGAGTCTTGGACCCATCACCTGCTTGTGCCTATAAGGAGTTGTCCACCACTGGGGTCATTGACTGGAGAAGAATAAAAGTATTATACTTTAAAAGAAAATGTATGAGCCAAACAAGAACAACTTCTAATGCCTGTTTTCTAATCCAAGAATAGGGGGGTGCTCATTTACTGATCCAGGTGACAAATTCAGAATGAATCAAACCACAACACACTTTTACCATGGTTCACAACAAGACTGGAACTCACTGCCACAAGATTTTCAACTCCATCTAGGTGTTTATACTCATCACTGGAAGAGCGGAGCCCTTTCCAGATGTGTGTTAAGCAGCATGTGTCATTGAATAGACATTTAATTGGGGAACGAGGGAATTCAGAGCTATAATCTTAACTAAAGCAAACATACAAGAGTTTTTGAAGAGAGAAAGCCTCATGCTTCAGGGCACAAACCAATTCCAGTGTTATTGAAACCACCTTCAAAAGGGGTTCAGGAAGGAGAATATCCTATGGCTGCTTATGGCTGAGGTCCTGGCACTTTTCTCTCAAGTAGCTGGTGTGGGCCACTGCTGTAAATGGGATACTGGGCTTATGGGAAAGCCCTGGCTGTATTGCTGTATTACAAAATTGAGTGCTATCGATCTGAAAATGGGAAAACAAATGCCCCATGGGAGTTAATCCCACAACTTCCCTGTCCATATTTGTGAGATTCTTAGGACTGCCAAGAGATGGATAGCTGGGACTGATGTGACTTATGTGACACTACCAAATTTATCTGTGTCCCTAGGGGCTTTGTTGGGTTTTTTTGCAAGAGGGCAAGTGTGAGCCTGAGAACTGGCTGATGAGCTGGAATAAGGCACAGAAGGGCCGTATGTGTGGATTACAGGGGACTTTTCTTTTTCTTTTTTTAAGACAGATGTGTCCCTGGTTAGGTAACAGGAACGTATTTTATTAGGTTATTTCATGGGTGGTACAATAAGCACGGTAATCCTGCCTAGAGCTTACAGTGAGATGAAATTAAAAGTGAGATGAAATTAAATGCAGAAAGTAGCTGTCTGTGCACAGAAAATTGGGCTGGCATTGTTTCTGTAGCAGTGCCACCTAGCTGACGTCTTCTCCCGTGTCGATGTACCCAGCCCAGCCGGGCTCCCAGCTGCTGAGCTGTGTTGATGAGCTGGAGATCGATTTCCCAAAGGGCTTGTGTGCATGTGACCCTGAATGCATCCCCTCAGGAACACCAGGTTAATGGAAGGGAGGTTTCAGCTGCAGGAATTGGGGAGGGGAATTAAAGAGAGATATTTAATAAAAACAAATCAGTGACATCAACCTTTTCGACCATCAATACTGTCTCAGTGGCAGGCTTTTGGAAGGAAGAATATTGAGGCTGTCAGACTGCCTGCATGAAAGCAGACAGAGGGAAGTCAGAAGGAAAATAACCTCAGCACAAGGGGGAAGCAGGATGGCAATAAAATAACTGATCAGAGAGGCTGTCTGCAAGAATCCATGGACCCGGTGCCTGCTGGTACTGGAGATATGGACAGGATGCATCAGAAACATAGAAGAGCTTGTGGGAATGGCAGCGAGGGCACAAAGGGAGCCAATCTACGTGCCTGCACCCTTTTATTGTACCTACAACTCTGATGACTTACTACAACTATCTTAATGGGAAGCAATCCCAGCATTCACTGATGCACAGTTTATAGTTCTCTAGGAGCTGGCAATAATTGTGTATGTTTAGAGCCACTCTGCAGGAATAACCAGTCCCAGAATACTTTGTTTCCAAGTGGAAACCAGGAACAGGACCGGGCCAAATTAACAACGTAGCCTCTTAGCATCAGCACGATCCTGGGAAAGTTGGGTGGTTTCAGATTTTGCTGGCAGTCAAGTCAAATCAATCCCAAAGCTGTCATGAACACTGGGGCATGTTAGGTGCTGTAACAACCCTCCTAAGTTAGTTGAGTTGCTTTGCATCATTGGTGATTCTTCAGGCAGAGTGAGCTGGTGGTGCCCATCTCTTCTCTGGGTATGGATGGCTGTTGGCTTGCAGGGAGCTCATCTGCCCTCTGACAGGTCTTATTTTTAGTTTTGTTTGGTGCCCAGACATCCTTCTCACCCAGGGTGGGGCACTAGTTTAGTTGACGACACCCCAACCATGGGACAGGCTATATTGGTTTACATGGTACCAGAAAGCAGACCAAGAAAGGCCTGGCCTGACATTGTTGCTGGCAGTAACAGAAAAGAAAAAGAAAAAAAATTAAAACAAAATTATATATATGTATGTATGTAGATATATATAAATACACACACACACACACACACACACACACAATATATATATATTTGGAATCAAGGTTTAGGGCCTAGCAGGGTATACTGAAGAGTCTTAGATTCTGGAACTAGCTGGGAACATTTCCATACTTTGATGGATGTAGGAGAAACCTAAAGGTCACTTTTTTTCACAATTGACTGCCATATGCTAAGAAGCCATTCTGGCTGACAGGGATATTTGGAAACTAGAGGCATGGCCTCTTCCCCCAAGTAACCTTTCTTCACCCACCTTCTAGCTTCTCTGTGATGCCAGGGTGGTGCAAAGAAGCAAAAGAAGGGCCCCAAATTTTCTGGGACCAAGGTGAAGCAGGTGTTTAAAAATGACCCATGTCCTGAATGTGGAAAGGTGAGAGGTATGCTGATTTGTTCCTTGCTATCTGAACTCAGACTGAGTAGTGTTGACAAGGGATTTTGGGTAAATCTGATATCTTTTTATTAGACCAACTCAAATAGTTAGAAAAAATTCTTCTTTGCAAGCTTTTGGGTACAAAAACCCTTCATCAGCCTGAGGAAGCATCTGCAGTTGGTGTGTGCGCTTTTCCTGGATGGAATGAATAGAGAGGCTGGTATGCATGCATGATGACTAAGCAGTGTCAGTACCTGTGACTTTGTTGGGACTGCTCTCTAGAGTGCCACTATCTGCAAGGAGGAAAGCAGTAGGCCTCAAGTTGCTTTGGTCATTTGTTCAGCTTAAAGTCTGCCCAATGTGGTTTGAATATTCATAATTCAGCATTATTTTCTAATTCATTAAGTCAGACTTGGGTGCAAGTAACAGACTGACAATTGTCCATTCAGGAACAGCAGAACATCCACACTATTCCTAGCTGAAGGCTACATTAACAGACCCAGCTTTCCAAGGCCTACAGATCTGGCATGCAACAGATAGTCTCAGTGAAGCCCACAGACACACTCTGGAGCAAGGGGTGCATATCAGGCTTTCCCTTGGAAGTGCAGCCCATGGCAGCTGCTTCCAGTCTTAAACAGAGCAGCAGAAGCTCTGCCTTAAATCTATGGTGTGAACCAGCTATCCACGCTCATTAAATCTCAATGGCTGTCATTAGATCCCCATTCATCCCTTGGAGGTAATCTCTGCGGTCAGTTTTAAAGACCTCATATAGGGGACTTAGCTGCAGAATGGGTATGGTGTGGAATGTAACAAGAGGGCTTCAAGTCTGCATGGCTCTCAATCAGGCATGAAATTCACTTAAAGAAAGCAATGCCTCAACAATTTCTATCTTTAATAGATCAGCGGAGGGATGAAAGGAGGCAGTGAAGGTGGGAAAGGAAATTGGATCAGGGCTTATGCTGAGCATCTGAAGCTCCCATCAAAGTCCCCAGGACCTTCAGGAACACAATACCTCTCAGGATGTGGCAGCATGACATTCGCAGACAAAATGCAGGGTCTACATACTGGCAGGAGGGAGAGACAGACCCAGGAGAAGGCCAATCTAAGTTGAAATTACAATAACAGTGGCAGACACCTGATCAATATTAGCTGCATTATAAGAGATCATTAAAAGGGCCAGACTGAAGCTGCTGAAATCCATGGGTGTTGTGCGGGGGGAGGGTTGTGGGGGGAGGATTTGATTTATGAAAAGGGAGAGAATGCTAGGCTGGAATACAGGGAAAGCTACTTTCAGCTTTGTGTGAGGCCACCAAAGCACTTGGAGAAGATTTTTAGGGCTTTTTGCAGAGTTAAATGACAGGCATGGCACATTCAGAGCTTTACATTTAAAAAAAAATAGAAGAGACCACTCCCCCCAGGAAACACAATAGAAAGCAAGTGACAGAGAAAGGCAGGGAGACTGGAGAGGCAGAGGACTATCTCTTTCTGAGTAGTGTGGGATTGGGGCACAGAAGATGCTAACAAAGAAAAGAGATAGGACTGGAAGAGAAGGACTTGAATAGTTTCAGTGCATCCTCTACTGTACAGTTGGAAAGAGAGGGTTATCTACAGTGTGGGCCTGCCTTTTTGGCAGGCATGCCTCAAATTAGGCCTGCGCTTTCCCTGAGGGCACTCTGATCCCCGGGTCCAATTGTCTACTCTGCTTTCTGCTCTCAGTCCTCTGTTCCCTGCCTGCTCTGCTGCCCTGCATTTGCTTCCTTCCCTGGCTAGGGACAGAAGTTACATATAAACCAGTATAAATGTTCAGAGACTGGTTGAAATCTGTAACACAACAGAAGTTCAGTGCACATAAACTGGTTTCAGCCATTTGGAAAGCAGTTTAAGATAAACCTGGTTGCATGTAGTATCAGACTTAAGCAGTTTAAGTTAAATCAGCTTATTGAACTTCTGTCCCAGATCCCCTCCAGATTCAGGTTAACTCAGTTGCCCATTATTCCAGCATGCTTTGCACCTCCACTGCCTTGTTCCCCCTCCCCCCCAGGTGGGCAAGCTAGTCTTAGCCTAAGCTGTCTGATCCAGCTGAGCAAGGAGGTATGGTCTAATGTCCCCTGGCTTCTGGCCTGAGCCACTGCAGGCATGTAGCTACATTTCTAGAATCAAAAATGATTGTCTGGTCACTTGCTTATTGGTTCAATCTACACAGATTAGACTAACCTGAAAAGATTGAATCGACTGGCTTTTTTTTTGCATCACATTGTCTCTGATCCTTGCAATGTGCACCCCTCCCCCCACACACATAACAATTAAATTTAAATATGTAAATCAGATTGTTTATATACCCAGTCCGCCAAAATTCTTTGAGTGAGTTTGCTGGTCCGCAGTATAAAAAAGATTGGGAACTACTGGACTAGATGACTTCCTAATGTCCCTTCTAACCCTAATTTCCTATGATTCTGTTTGGGGTTTGCTAGATGCAACCTTGAATTGTCTTGGGTTTAATAATGTTGAGTGTTTATAATATATGGCTTTCTAAACAAGAGTTTGTGCCACACATTAATAAAACAAGCACAGCAAACAACCCTTCCCAATCTATGTTCCACAAATATATAAATCAATGCCTGGGGCATACTGTGTAGCAGTACAGCCTATCAGAGAGAGCCTTTGGATCATATGTTGAGCTGCCTGATACCAGTAATTGGCACTTAGTTCAAGAGTTTGTTCAGATTCATGGGGAAAAAATAGTATTCGTGGGAAAGGAAATCTGAAAAGTCCATCAGGAAGGAAGCCCGTATAATTAAAAGCAGGGAGCAGCAACACCTCTCAGGTTTGATTTGCTTTGCATGAGCCAGCAGTCCCATTTTTATTTCGGCCCAGCAAGCCTATTAATAGTTACTGCTTAACTCTACCTATAATTCTTTCAGCCTGTTGAGGCATCCTAGGGGTTCTTGTTTTCTAAATGAGTCCAATGGCATTATGCTTCTAGCCAGCATTGCAGCTCCATTGTGTAGAATTGGGGGATTTCATGTAAGAGAATTATGTGCAGCTGTTTTTTCCCCCCGTCTGTATCCCAGGCATATTTTCCAGGGCCATGGATATTTTATTAATCACAACATCTGCAACAGTAATTTCATGCTGCATCCATTCAGAGTGATTTCAGTGGAGCTATTAAGGGAACTGATCCCTAATCTGTTTGTGCCTCAGTTCCCTTCTGTTGAACAAGGATGATAATATACATGTGTATCTATATACATATATACATATACATACATATATATATGTATGTATATATATATATAAAATTTTATTTTTCACCAGATTTGTGTTGTTTTTTTCAATGGGAAGCTCTGGGGCAGGCACTGTCACTTATTACAAGACTGTAGAGGTGAGAGAACAAATGGGCCTGGATCTTGGAGAGGGACTCTGAGCGGTATTGCACTGCAGTTACAACCAGGAATTGTCATCTTCATGAGGCAGACACGTTAAATCTGGAAATGAGTCTGTGATCTGTTCCTTGGGATGCTATGGATAATGCATCCCTAATGGTATAACTGAAAACAAAGAAGGCATGCTACCACGATGCCCATAAATGATATTCTACTTACCCAACAACTTTGCGTGCAGCCTGATTCTCTCTTCCTATATTGAGAGGCAAATTGCCAATGCAATTAAAACTTTGGCTTTTGCATCCTTCTGATTCTTTCAACAAGGGGCAAAGTGCTAGACTAATCATAATGCTGGCTGCTCTTGTTATCAAAAGCATAATTTCATAAACAAGTCAGCTCCCGGGAGGCAGGAGAAAAGGCTGATGGGCCACAGATATGTAAGGTTGTCTCATCAGCATTCTAGCCTCCATGTGCTACAGTGATCTCTGCATGAAGTTAAGGGCTTTGAAAACGGTTTGCCTGTGCACTGCTGTTGGGACAATATTTGAGGCAAAAATGCCTTGATGCCTTGAAACAATGAAATCAAAATGAAACAAAGGGCTTAGAAACAGCCTCAAAACAAAATGAGGGTAGTCAAAACGTTTTGGAAGTCGAAACATTTCGAACATAGCGCTGGGGATGGAAGTCAGTCTAGTGGGGCTGACTTCCCATCCCCAGCGCTAGATTGGCCTGGGGACAGGAAGTCAGCCAAGCTGGGCTGACTTCTCATCCCCAGCACTGGATCAGGCAAAGGGGCGAGTAGTAACACTGTGCAGTAGTATGCTGGGCAAAATTCATGCTAATATGCTACCACGCAGTTTTATTAAGCTTCTGTGCAGTTAGAGTCCTAAAAACCCATGTGCCGGCACTATTGTGCAGTAGCATTACTATGCATTGATTTAGTACTTGGTTATCCAAGTACTAAACTTAATGCACAGTAACTATGCCACATTAATGAACATATAGACACACCCAGTGAGATGGTAAACCAAACAGAAAGCACAGCTGAACCCTAAATATGTTGCCATTGTAATATAGTGGAAGGTTACTTCAAGCTTGTCTTCAATGGGAAAACAGCACAACACAATAAATGCTTCTTACAGTGGGTAGTGCAGGGGACTCATAATAACTGGGTGATAACTCCTTGCTTTGATCATTGAGTGGAAATCCTCCCAGGTCCCTGTGGTGCACAGTGCTAGGTATTCTTGAACCCCACTGACTTCAGGCTTATGAGTGCGAGAGGCAACGTTTCAAAGGCATGGAGTTTACAAGAGCTACGCATGGTTGCCATTTGAAATGTGAAAAAGCACTTAAGTGGTTTGGGCACCTACCTGCCTCTCTGTGGCACCCTTAGTTTGGCTTTAAAATTTAAAATTGGCTCATGCACCCTAAATTTGGCTTTAAAATCCAAAAAGCATGCAACTTGCCAGTCAAACATGGACAAGGTTACAGCCTTGCAAGGTAACAGCAAGTTCTACCAGGGATTTCAATGCCTAGGAAGGTGATCCAGGACATAATTGAGTCTAATTAACACCTACTGCCAGAGCTGTAATGCTCTTTGCCCGCAACATGGTTCCCAGGAAGGTGTGGGATTGTCCCCTACCTTTAAATGCATAGAAAATAATCTATTAAATCTCTTCCAGTTGAGCCCTGCCACCTGCATGCACCTCTGGCAAACACAACAGAAGAAAGCTTCAAGAGAAAGTTTTTCACCAAATTGATACGTGATCCCTGCACATAGAAATCACCAAAACCAGGGGCTGCTCTGTTCCAATTGTCATGTCTGAATTCTACCTGTTGGTTAGTGTGCCGATGCCAGCAAACCAAAAGACC
>NW_017728886.1:266529498-266547021 GCF_001723895.1 Crocodylus porosus | reverse complement strand
AGTCAAGACACTTCCACATCAAAAGAAAGCTAGTTTGGTCTCATTGAGAGTTTGAAAATTCTCCTGCAAACTGGCAAGGACACCAGGGTGTCACTCCTTGGGATGTGGGATACACATGAAGAGCTACTCAAGTGTGGGATTTAAGAAACTAATAAGTCTGAAGGGCACCTGGTTCAGTCCCTAAAATATCTGGCTGATATTTTAGGGACTGAACCTGACATAAGGGCTACACATGCTCCATGTCAGATAGTGCTAGGGAATGCTGTCATGGAAACACGCCTGCCCACTTGCTCCCACTTCACCTGTGCTGCAAAAAAATAAAAAACAAAAAAACCCAACATCCCCCTCTCCTCCCGCCCCCCATAAGCCCTTTTGGGCATGCATGCATGGTGCAGACCACAACTCTTAGGCTGAGACATGCTCATGAGAGCAAGATTAGGAGCTTCCAGGGCCATTCTAATAGCAGCATATGATATTTTTGGCATTGGCTATAGATAACTTCAAACTTAACACAGCGATGTGGTATGGTCTAGTGTATGGGGCGCATAGGACAGGGACACAGAGTGCTGTGTTGCTTCCCCAGTTGTGCTATTGGCAGGAGGGATGTCCTAAAGCAACTTTATCTTTCCTTAATCTCTGTTTCTCATACTGTCCTTTTGCATCTCTCTGTTTCTCGTCCTACCCTTTTGCATCATAGAAAAATAAGGCTGGAAGGCCCTTGCAAAGTCATCTCATCCAACCCCTTGCTCAAGGCAGGATCACCCCTCTCTTTTTTGTTTAGACCACAAGCTCCTTAAGGGAAGGAACTGCCTCTTGCCACATTTGTGCAGTGATTCACAGAACACTATCTGCAACTGTAGCTGGATTCCCTTGATGTTGGTATAACATAAATAATAAATGGTAATGTTCCCAAAGACTTCACCAATTGACTCCTTCTTGTCACAGATACTACCTGGGCCATTAGGACAACTCACCAAACTCTGTAGGGAAAGCAAGAGTCAGCATTTTAATTGCACTTAAAAGATAAAAAATTAATTTTGGTTTTAATTATTGAAACTGCCATTTTATATCATAAATCCCCATACAAAAGAGGGACAAGAGAAAGTTTTGCACAGCTCCTGACAAAGGCAGCAAAGATCGCGGCACACACACAGCGCTTTCATGCCGGTGCTACTGGGTGGAGATGATCCCACACATTATGCTTTTAACATATTTCTAGTAATTGTAATTGATTGCTGTGGTTCCCCCTGTCCATACCACACTTTCAAAGCAATCTGCTGTAATGGATGAGCTGTCAACACACAGCCCTCAGATGATGTATTACTTACCTGTTAAGGGTTTTCACAAGAGGGCACAAAGAAAAAGGTGATTTTTTTTTTTAAATAACTACATTTGTTTTTTGGTTCAGAAGGTCATTGATACAGGGGGGTTTTTTAATTAAAAAAAAGGAAACACTCTCAATTGTTGCCTGATAGATTTCTCTTTAATACTTCATTGCTGGCAATGTTCTCTTATGGAAGGGCTGGACTCAGTGGTCCCTGAAGTCCCATCTCAGTTACAAGTTTAAACCAGTTTCCAATCACTTAAAACCCATTTACATGTACCATCTCTCCCTGGTCTTAGGGATTAAGGACCCCTTTCCATGTGATGCCAGGTTAGTGCTATTAACCACATTTCAAAAGCTATCCTCATTTTATTTTGAGGATAAACGGATGATCCCTGACATGGACGGTGCTGTGATTACTTGGGGGGAAGTGGGAAATCCCATCTAAAAAAAACATTTTCAAGGGAACAGGAAATACCAAAAGAGTTAAAAAACATTGATTATTTCTTTGCAAGCAGATTTACTGCTGATGAAAGGACTAGAAACAGGAGGGGTCAGGATTCATGTACCCACCTCCTTTGACTTCCAATGGAGTCAGCCACATAACTGCCCATTGTGGCTTTGCAAATCTTGCTCTGGCATCCACTATTTTACTACAAAGTGAGTAAAATAAAGGCAGTGCTAGCATATGCTTCTCTGATGTATGCTACCAATGAGCTTTATGCTTTTTGCAAGGGATACCCCCCGAGTTACCATGGGGGTTTTCTGTCTGCGTGTGTGTGTGGTTTTATTGAAGTTGGCAAGACACTCCCCAGAAATCTCTTCCAAGATTATGACAATCTGCTGCTGGCTGGAAAGCATGAAGACCCAGCTTTATAAACATGTTAACTACCTATGAATACCACAGGCATCCAGTTAGCTCAAGGGAATATCTCTAATATAGACCAATTCTAGGAAGAATAATCAAACAGCTATGATTCATTCAAACACTTGGTCTTGTCTCTGGACCATTGACACAAGTGGAAATGATAGCCGAGTGTTGGTAAAATGGATATAAGTCCCAAGAAAAATCGACTAAGAGCCTAACAGCTCATTTCACATTGGCTATGGAACAGCTACCTGGCAGAAACGAGTTTTAATCCCTACCAGCTTGGACCAGAATTTCATTACCAGGATGCTTGTTTGGGGATTCTCTATCCTAACACCTGAAATAAAGTAACGACTATGCACTTCCACTGATTTCAGCAGACCTCAGATCTCTGAAAGATGTCAAGGTGCCTTGAAAAAATGGCCAAAAGCATTGTGTCCCCAGTGTCAGAGGTGAATCTGACAGAAGCATGCACCAGTACTCACATTTCTTTGCTGCCTTTTGTTTCCAAAGAGTGCATTCCCCTGCCAACAGCAGTAGCTTAAGCCAGAGGAAATAAAAATGAAAATAGCCCAGAGCTGCTAAAAACAACTATATCTGTCTGCTTTTGGGAATTTCCTCCACTGAAGCAATGAACAAAACTGCCGTGTTTGACACTGGGGTCTAAAGGGAAGACATGCATTAGGAAAGTGAGCCTGGGCAGCACCAAGCAGTTTGGTGCTTCTGTATCTGGGTAATATCTTTGCCTCACTTGATTACACCCTGTCACTAGCACACCTTCACTCTGCTGAGAAAGGAAACCCTGTTCATTTAGTCCAGAAAGTCTCACAATCAACTGGACTCGGTGACAGAAATGGTTTGCTGGGGTAATTTCCCCACTTCTGCTTGCACTCCCTATTCAGAAAGCAGACAAATGCTTTGGAAGTGCCAGCCACCACAATCACTACAAATGTCTGGCCAGAAGACTGCACCCTGGCATGATGGGGTCATGGACGGGTCTGAGTCACCTGTGCCTTCAGGGGTTTCTGGCATTCATAGATTTCATAGAAATTAGGGCTGGAAGGGATCTCATGAGATCACCGGATCCAGCCCCCTGCCCAAGGGGCAGGAAGTCAGCTGGGGTCAGATAACCCCAGCTTATCAGTCCAGTGGGACTGACTTCCCATCCCCGGCACTAGATTGAGCTGGGGACGGGAAGTCAGCCCAGCTGGGCTGACTTATCCCCAGCACTGGATCAGGCAGGGGGGCAAGTACCCCATACTTTTTTGTATCTCCTTAAAAAAAAATACTAGTGGTTTCATTTTTAAATAGAGAGGCTAACAATGATTTTTTTTTTAAAGAGATGCAATGGCTCAAGAGACCACAGCCCAGCTGTTCAGTAAAACAGGACTTCAAGAGAACATAACTCTATTCTTATAGCAGGTCAGGTCAAATATAAAAGTTCTTGGTCCTTGCTTTCAAAGCTCTTTTTGGCTCAGTTTGCCAGCAGGAGCACCAGGGAGTGCCCTGTGCGGCTGTAACAACCCCAGCAAACCTGGAGCAGTCAAGCTTCAAGGGTGAGGCCTGTGTGTGGAGGGGAGGGTGAATCTGTATATGGACTTCCTTGACAATTTAGGGATCTAGAACTTGCTCCCACAGAAGACTAGGACCTTCCTGGTTCCCCCAAAACCTCTAGCAAAGAGCACAACCCCTTTCTTGAGGAAAAAAAAATGACTGGAGTATACTTCATAGTTCTACAAGTAGCTCATGGTGATGGGCACTGCATATGAACCTGGACACACAGATAAAGCAGATGAGATAGAGGGAGTTTCTGTATGGGATACAGAATGCCCTAGTATCCCAAAATTTAAAAATTGGGTGGAAGAATTGTATTCCACCATTCTTTTCCAATACAGTTCATAGGGTGCAAACATTGGGAAATATATATATTTTTCAAGACTAAACAAAAGACTTGTGGAATTCACTGCTAGGAAGTTTTCCCCCTGGTACTGTACAGTAAATGTTCTTTTCCCTGAGGCTTAATTTGGGTGTGCGTGTGTGTGTGTATTCAGAAAAGTTTCAGATAATTTTACAGAAAATATAATGTTTTTCTTTTGACAAGTGAGAAATCACTAATAGGTTCATCTGTTCTTAAAAATTAGCAAGCATGATTTTTTGGCAAAGAAAAGCGTAACATCTCCGGAACTTTTACAAATTAGATCTTGTAATTAGGACTAAAGCTAATTACTAGAAAAATAATTACAAAATTATTTTGGGACAACTGCTGGAGATCAGCAGGGGGTAATACAGATGTCGCTACAATTTCACTATGCACAGCCAGTTAACTCTTCGAAAGATGGATTTAATTTATAAAAGGCAGTGAAGAACTCCATGAGCAGAGGAAAGAATGAATCGGTATGTTGTGTATATAGTTCTTTAAGATTATTAACATGACATAAAAACAAGGTTATTAATATTATTATTGCACTGCATTAACAATGATATAATTAAAGCTTAGGGAACTTAGTGTGAAAGGAGAACATGACTCAATCCACATGCAAGGCTAAAGCAATCTTTTGCTAGTGGAAAAAAACAGTGTCTTTGGAAATAAGGTCACAAAATTCAGGTCTTGGAGCTGCCACATGGAACCATGCCTATTGACTTCCATGGGAGTTTGATCATGCTATGTGTGAAAAAGAGGCTGAAATATTGCAAGAGAAGATACTAAAAGGAGCACAAACCCAACCAAAAGTTAATAGGAGTTATCCATTTAGCAGCTTTATCCTCTTTCGGGGAACCCTCCCCCACACCCAGCTTTCACTGTACGGCAATTCTACCTCAAAACTGATGTGATTCAGCAAAGTGCCCAAGCATATGATTAAATCTAAAGATTTTTAAGCCACATTCAGATCAATGGGACTAAGCCTGTCATTGAGTGTCTACTCAGATTTAACTTAAGTAGGTGCTTAACTCTTTTTTTTTTTGTAACTTGTGTTCTAAAAACTGCATCATTCCTCATTGCTTCCATCAATATTTTGCCCCGTTTGCAAATTATTATTTTTTTCTTTCTAACCACTGGCTTGCCACTTACCCTGGACTCTCACAGCCCACACCTGGGATCTTGCCTTTTTATGTACCATCACCCATGATCAAAATTGCAGGGAAATTTTACTTTATGCTATGCTTTGGCAACTACAAGGAAAGCTAGCAGGAAATGGAAGATGAGAAAAAAATTCAGCCTTACTTTTTGCGCCCTGGGTGATTTTGTTGGGTTGGCAACTTGCAAAGGGGCATCTTTCTAGTTATATGCTGAGCACATCTCACATAAAACTAAAAGGACTCTTTAGAGATGGAGACGCTCTGTCTCTAGAAGGTCATGGCCTCCATTCTGCATCCTGTACTGAAAATTGAGGAAAGCATATGGTGATGTAATGCTCATGGCCTAATGTGTTACAGGCTTCCTCCATGCCAACCTTCTGAGCCCCAGAGATGTCCAAATCCTGCATGAGCACCCATGCATGGGTGGTCTACCATATTGGCAAATTCATAGTTTCATGAGGATACATGAGGCATCAAACCAGGTACCTCAAGAGCTTTACCTCTGCAATTTGAACTAGAGACCAAAGCAACAGAGTTTATAGGTAAGCAATCAGAAGAATTGTCAGGGGATCCACTAGAGTCATGTTAGTGCAAGGCATCCAAGATGGGAGAAGAGAGGGAGACAGAGAAAGGCCCAGGTCAGGGTTGCTGTGAGTCAAACACTAGTTCTGGTTGGGGCTTGAGGAGACATTTGTCCCTTGTGGATCCTGCCCATGGCACACAATGACAGCAGGTTACATGAGAGCAAAGTTGAACTTTAAGGGATAGGAGAGGATTTTCCGCTTGGACACACAGAATCATAGAACCAAAAGGAAACACAGGGTGGGGTGGGGGATGGGGACCTTAGGAGGTCATTTCATCCAGTCCCTTGCTCAAGACAGGATCATTCCTAGACAAGTGTTTGTCCAACCCGCTCTTAACCACTTCCAAGGCGGCAGTGCTGCAACTTCCCCAGGTAATCTGTTGCAGTGCTTCACCACCCTCACAATGAGACAGTTCTTCCTAAGATCCAACCTAAATCTCCCCTGTTGCAATATAAGACCATCTCTCATTGCCCTGCCTTCTGCAGTCACAGACAGCAATCTACCTCCATCCTTCACAGATCCACCCTTCAGGTATCAGCTCTCCCTCAGTCTTCTCTTCCCCAGGCTAACTAAACCCAGTTCTTCCAAGCTTTTCTCATAAATACTGAGTGAGATTTTGTGGTGCCTTTTTTCTTATACCCCTACAAAAATGTAATCCTTTTAGGAAAGAGTCAATGTAATCCATATGATCCATTTTATGTAATCAAAGTAGTGCCTACAAATGCGGGGCACTGGACTTGATGGCTCAGGCCAGGGGGTGCCTTTCAATTGTAAGCTCCTGTGTTGTTTGATCTGCTCTTTCACTAGGTCACTGTAAGTTTCTAAAATAATTGTATCTGTTCTGGCTAAAATTTGCCATGTTTCTCTAATGCTCACAGACTGAAGGTAGTGATATTCAAGTGAATAGAGAATGACATTGCAACTGGGTGCTACTGGCATACTGCAAGAAGTGCTCTAGCACTTCTCTAAATGGTCCATGAGGACAGAGCTGAGAAGATAAGACAGAGTGGGACACTGATGGGTAGGGCTTTCATTGAATAATCATCAGATTCAATGATGTAATAGGTCTCTTCTGACCCTAGAAATCTATGAAATAATTGCTCACCCTAAATCTTTGTAATCTGTTAGAGAGAGTAACAGGAGCTGCAGTAGAGATGCAGCATCTATTGCAGATTTGGGTTTCAAATGATGTCAACATTGTGCTCACAAAACAAGGCGTGTAGCTTTGTGAGTAATTAGGAAACTTCTCTTTGGCTTTATAATTATCTGAGCTCTTTCACCGACCAGCAGAGAATGTTTTCCACTCATCTAAAACAGAGCCCAAACATCAGTTTGCAGCGTCTTAATAGAACCCTTGCTAAATTGAATAATTTTCTGTATTATTTATCCTATTTACATCTACTTGGTTACAATCCACTGGAAACTAGTGCTCAGTGCCTTTGACATAACTACAAAGCTTTCTGAAGCATGAAATGCACCTATATCGTGCCAACAAGACATATTTAAGGAAAGACTACAGTTCTAATTCCTAACTGTATTCTCATTTGGGAAGAAGGGTATCTTTACTTCACCTACAAAACAGTATGCCATACAAAAGCTGTATTTTTGGACACTTGAGTTGGTCGATGCCCACCTGAGCGGAAATGGCAGAGTCTGCATTTTTTCAATGGCAGCCTCTTGCTCTCCCACAGTACAGGCCAACAGAGTGCTTCTCTATCTCTGGTTTAAATTTATTAGAGTCAGTAATTTCTACTAGGTCTCCTAGTCTACAGGGTAATCATCTAGTGAATCAAAAGAGCCCTTAAGGATACTGAACATGACATTTCTCCTAGTTCACTCTCAGTTTCTCTTCCAGTTTTCTGAAGATGACCAGGTCCCTGTGTCAGCTTCTTAGGCATCTGTAAATCAGAATGAGGTTTCCCTGCCGTCCTTCTCTGATGTCTCTTTGAGGGTCTTGTACTTGATGCACACCATAAAACAGTGTCAAGACAGCTTGGAGAGCAAAGGCACATATAAATATGCCACAGCTCTGACCCTAGCTGTTAAGGAAGAGTTTCCTGCCTCTATCAGGGGGCTGGATTAGATGATCTTGTGAAGTCCCTTCCAGTGATCCTATGTCTGTGTATAGACTTTCTTGGTGTCCAGTCATGAAGTGTGTATCTAAACCTCTGGCAGGCTGAACCTGAGAGGGGCACTACACATGCTTCCATGCCATAGTTTGACATGATCTCATCCCAACGTACACCAAATCCTGCACAAGAAGCAAGGTCCCTGCCTCAGAGTAAGTCAGTAAATACCCCCCAGGACAGCAAGTGGACCCAGCATGGTATAGAGGTGGTATAGCTGTGCCCTGAGGCCCAGGTCCTCAGAAGGAGGTGCCTAAATACTTTTAAGGACATGGATCTTAGTCTCCCTATGTTCCATTGTCTGCTCTTTAAGATGGGGAGAATAACACACCCCTGTCCCTGGAGGGGATTCAACATTACTGGATGCCATGTACACACTCTAGGCAGAGAGCCAAGATCCTCTGAAGAGTGAACATAGAGGCTAAGATGTAACTGGAGATGCTCCTTGGTCCAGCTCAAGAGGAAGGGGAAATAAAATCACCTCCAAGCATTCAAAGAAGCAGCTGGTGAGGAAACAGGAACATGTATAGGAACCAGTCTGCAGCACAAGGCAGACAGGCACATGCAATACAGACATCCTCAGACACCAAGTGTGAGGACAGCACTGAGTTGAGACAGGAGGCAAGGGCTGGGCAATGCACCCCACTGCTGCCAGCTACCAGAAAGAGAGAAACCCAAAACCCAGGTGTGAAAAACCCCTTTATTGTGATGCCCCCCAGCTTTGCTGGCATCTTTATTCCCTGACACCCATACTTTGATTCTGTCCCCACCCAATGCAAGCTGTCTCCCACTGAACAGAACCAGAGCCTTGGTTTTAATTCATAGAATCACAGAAAATGAAGGCTGGAAAGGACCTCCGAAGGTCATGTCTAGTCCAACCCCCTGCTCAAAGCAGGACCGGCACCAACTACGTCATCCCAGCCAAGGCTTTGTCCAGCTGAGCCTTAAAAACCTCCAAGGATGGAGAGCCCACCACTGCTCTGCATATAACCTGTTCCAGTGCATCACCATCCTCCTAGTGAAAGAGTTTTTCATCCTATCCAACCTCAGCTTGCCTTGCTGCAACTGGAGCCCATTGCTCCTTGTCCTGTCATCTGCCACCACTGAGTACAGCCCAGCTCCATCCTCTTTGCAGCCCCCCTGCAGGGAGTTGAAGTCTGCTATTCAATCCCCAGCTTGGTCTTCTCTTCTCCAGACTAAATAAGCCCACTGTTTCCACAGCCTCACCTCACAAGTCATGTGCCCCAAGCCGTAAACCATTTTTGTTGCCCTCCACTGGACTTTCTCCAATTTCTTTCTGTAGTGGGGGCCCAAAACTGGACACAAGACTCCAGCCGTGGCTTCACCAGTGCTGAACAGAGGGCAAGCTCTATTCAGTGGGAAGCTGTTAGCTGTACCCTTTCACCATTTATTTCCTGTGAGCATTTGCCCCGTAGTGAACTCCCCATGACATACTGTCAGAGACAACATCAAAGCAAGTTCCCTCGTCTACCTTCCATGAGAGACAAGCCAGCATCACTGGGACAATAACATTGCCTTTTCTTTGTCTTAGCCAGCCAGCCTATCAGTGCTTCTTTCCTCCTTTCTTTCCTGCTCCTAAACGGAGAGAAAGAGAGAAATGAAGTGAAAAACTCACAAAATATGAGGAGCTTCCTGGAAAAAATGGAATAATTTGTTGTCACCAGCACTGCCTATAGAAGTACTGGGACCCAAACTGAAACAGCACAGAATCATAGAAAATGAGGGTTGGAAGGGACCTCAGGGGGTTAGATCTAATCCACTGGTTCTCAACCTTTTTTGGACCAGGACCCATTTGTAAACATCGGTCCTGACCCTGTGCCCCTCACCCCCAGTGAGTTGGGCAGGTGGTGAGTATGTGGTGTGGGGGGATGTGGAGCATGGGGGGCCCCAAGAAGCCCCTTGCTAGCCATGGTTTCCCATATTTTTCTCATTTTTAAAGTTTGTTGATCCATTTTTAAGTTAGTTCTCAACCCTTTCATTTATTCTTGCAGCCCAGTTTTGGGCTGACCCATGGGTTGAGAAACGCTGATCTAGTCCAACCCCCTGCTCAAAGCAGGACCAGCCCCAACTAGATCATCCCAGCCAAGGGTTTTGTCAAGCCAGGTCTTAAAAACCTGCAAGAATGGAGACTCCACCGTCTCTCGAGGTAACCCGTTCCAAATCAACTGATTAAACAGTCACCTCTCACATATTGTTCCCTAGTGGAAAGCCATCAAGGCTCCCAGTACGCATGGTCACCTCTGGGAGTGCCGTCTCGGCTCTGTTGTCTTTTCTTCCCAGCTGTTGCCTGAATTCCTCCCACTTCCACATTAAAATACTGGAACAATGTATTTTTTTGTCTGGAAGGTGTTAAGAGCAACATGTCCTGAACATTTCTCATAAGCATAATCAGTAATGAAGAGAGAACTGTCAGTCAACTGAGGCAAGGCTTAACATTTCTATTTCTGAACAGAAAAAAAAGAAAAGAAACAGGTTTAAAATGCACTCTACAATATTTATTTTTTTATGACGTTTATTTTAGAATAAGGGTTTTTTTTATTATTATTCCTCCACCCAGCATCATTAGTCTAATCATGGTGAAGGTAAAATAGATTATAAATATCAGGTGAAAACCTTCTGTCTAATTTTGTCAGAACTGTGTGAACTGCAAAGGACAAAAACTTCAAATCTTGTGAAATTAGACAGAAGAAAGGGTGATACAAGCACATTTGATTTTTAAAATTATATATACCTGCACACATACATATACACACATACACATGTGTATGTGTGTGTATATACACGTGTGAGCAACACACACATACATACACATACACACACATAGTCCAATTAACCTGATGAAATAATGATTAGAGGTGTTGAAAAGCTCTACCATGAAGAATAATTGAAAAGAATGATATTTTATGCCTGGAGATTTGACATGGTAAAAAGTTATATTAATGAATGGTGTACAGAAGGCAGATAATGATCATTTATTCTTCCTGTCTTGTAAGGAGGATACATTCATTGAAAGCAAAAGATGGAAATTGAAACCTGATAAAAGGAAATGCTCTTTTGCACAACACACAATCGGCTGGATTCATTGTTATAAAATATCAAGAAGGCTACCAGATTTTCTAGTGCTAAATACAGACAGTCAAACAGCCCGAGGGAAAAAAAAAATTCATTCAAACTGCGCCGGTTTCTCTAAGCTGCGTAGATTGGGCTGTCAATGAGCAGAATACACCTTCACTCATCAGTCGGCCAAGGCAGGTAGTTGCCTGCACTGGCCAAGGCCAGAAGGCAGGAGGCGCTTGCACAAGACTCCCAGCTCCCCTGAGCTGCAAACGCCCCAGCCCCCAGTTCTCAGCAATGAGGGGAAGCAGGGGGATGGGGCCCTTTCCCCAGCCCCCTCTCCCCCCACAGTGAGGGTTTTCATGGTGGGTGTTGGGGAGAAGCCCCTGAGGTGGGGGCTTTCACCCCCCATGCAGCCCCACTGGGTTGCAGACGTCTCAGCCCCACTCCCTCACTAACCCCTCACCTGTCAGTCATGGGGGATGTGGGGGGATGAATCCCTGTTTTTGCCCCCCAGCTGGGGTCTGCACAATGGGGGGAGGAGCCCCCGAGGCTCAGAGATGAGGGCTGGCGAGGGGGGTGGTTGCTGTGCAGTCTCCAGGTGTGGGGAGCCAGGGTGGGGTGGGGGTCTGTTCCCCACCTCCCCTGTCCCCGTACAGCCACCAGCGGGAGTGGGAAGGCTTCCTCAGCCCTGTGACAGCTGGGGGCAGGGCTGGCCAGCTTTGCTAGGGCAGACAAGCTGGGGTGGAAGTTAGCCCACCCAACCTGTGAGGTGGGGATTAGGGAGGACTGGGACCTAACTTGTATCAGGAGGAGATCTGGGACAATGTCTTCATTGCAAATGTGTAACTCTTGAACATCCTTTTTATTCCCTAGACCCCTTCAATTTTTGCCACTGAAGAAAACAGTACCTAACAACCTCTACAAAGCCATAGTCTAAGCAGAATATTTATATACCTATAAAAGCAAAAGTTTCACAGAATCTGTTAAAATCCACTAGAGTCTTATTATTATTAATTTTATGTTGGAAGATGTTCATAAACTACAGGGATCATGGGCGAGAGGTAATTCTTGATTAGAGAGAAAAAGAAAGACTCTGTGCCCCCTCCTTCCACACACACCTTTATTTTTAATGCGGATGCTATATTTCACATTATGTTTGCTTGAAAGCATCATTGTTAAAGCTAAAGCAGTTTGGATAGTTGTCAAGGCTATGGATACAATTGTTACAACCTAAGTCTTGGACATATTCCCATATTAACATTATCACTTTTTGTAAGATTTTCCTTTCCATTAGACTTAGGACCTTCCAAACCCTGCAAATCTACTCAGAGCTTCACTTGCTGTATAATTGGCCCATTTATCCTAAGACACAGACCTTTCACCATTCACTGAGTCATGGGGACAGCCTGTCCTTTAAGTGGCTGGCTTGCCTTTGAAAATGGCACTGCTTCCACATTTTTTATATTCCACCTCTGAATGCTTCTAAGCCAACTTTATTTAAGGTTTGTTAAGAAACGTAACCAAATGTTAACACTATTTATTTAGGCCAGAAAAGGATGAAGGGTTGCTTTTTAACCAAGTCCCCCTCTACAAAACTCCCTTTGTAGAAAGATATTTATGAGTTCCTTGGTTTCTAACTTCTGGAGCTGTTTGCACTGTGGTCTAGCTCAGTCACAGAGCATGCATGCCTTTTACTTGCTCACTTACTGAGCAGATTTTGAATGAACCTTGCATCTAGCACTAAGAAAACAATGAAGTCAAAGGTTGAGAGTATTCAAATGCCTAAGTGGTTTAGGAGCTCGAGTCCTATGGGCTTCCTACAAATTTCTGAAAAATCACAGCAGCTGCTAATGTCTTCTTAAAAATCACAAAAATGGCCTCAAGAGAGCTGAGCTGAGCTGATCTGAAGGTCTGGCCCAAAGGTGGCTGCTGAGTTTTTGGAAAATCTAGCTCATAGTATTCAGCTCACTCAGGACTTTAAATTAGACAAGAGCTTGAGCATGTTTCAATCTGACTCCATCCAGTCTTTGTACTTTCCCTGATTATAAAAGAGGAAAGAAACTACTTGGGAAGAAAGGGTGAGTGATACTGCCAGGCTCACAGTAGGAGAAACAGGAACAGTTGAAGTTCAGGATGAGCCCAAACTGGAAACTTTCAGCTGAATGCATTTCCTTTCTAAAAGGCGGATGGTTTAAGATAAAATGGCGCCTGCTTCTGAACAATGCCTGGCCCTTTGGGTTAGGGTTATTGTAAAAACAAACCAAACAAAGGGGCCTCACAGAAGATCACAGGTCCTGTATTGTCAGCTCCCCTCCAGTTGCAACATAGACATCAAGGACTAGGGACGTCTTGTTCCAGCTCACTTCCCTTCTTCCCACTTCTTCCAAGACCCATAGGCTACACATGGACATTCAAGTGGTCACCTTCCTTGTGGGTTGGAGCCTCACCTAAGATATGCAAACCTTTCTGAAGGCAGCCAGCCCATTTCTATCAAGCAATGCTTGGGAAAGTCATCTGCAGCATCAGAAGTTTGAACACGAGTCTAGGTCTCCTAGGTATCTTCTACTAGAAAGACTGAATTTATATAAATGAGCTGGCAGCTCCCTTGGATCATGCTCAAGATGCAAGCCATGTTTTTCCTAAGTGGAGGCTCAGTCTTAGATGTGCAGAATATCCAGACATAAGAGACATCAGACTGACTGGGAGAAGTATGAGACAAGTTCAATACAGCACTTCAGTCCAAACCTCAGGCATCAGCAGGACAAGAAGCTAATCAGGTCAGACTAAGGGCCACCAAGGAGCATGGTAAAATCAGTTGGCACATCATTTTAATATTTGCTGGGGAGGAAAAGTGTCAGTAAATTACAGACTTTTGGTGCCTAGGACATTGTGCATTGCTGCTAATCGACACGTTATGGAGCGAAGTCGTATATGGTCTGTGAATGATGATAAGCATGAGCATGGGGAAAGCTATGAAAAGGGTGAAGCAGGTCTGGGAGATATGGTTGGAGAAGATAATGCATTCTCTTTTTGAGAACATTGTTAATGTAGATAAGCTTAGACCCTGGATTTAAATTCGAAGACCTTTATTTTAAAGCCCGTTCAAGTGTCCTCAAATACTAGAACGGACAGCACAGTTTTAAGGTCGACAGATTCCTGAGCGTAGAAGCATAGAAAAGCAGGGCTGACAGGAGACTCAGGAGGTCTCCCTACCAACCCCCTGCTCAAGGCCCATCTAAACTGTCCTAGACAAGAATTTGCCCAACCCGTTCCTAACAATTTCAGGAACAATTCTCAAGGGCAACTAACCAGACATCACGCCTGAAATATCACAAACACACGTTAAGTTGCTACAAGTAAAAGCAGTTGGGATGGGGGCACCATCAGTGTCCTGCCACTGCAGGGACAGAGTAGTTTATTAAAATTAGCTCCAGAGATCATTGCGCTTGATTGAACATAATGCATAACACAGCCAAAAATGTGTCACTCAGAACATCATCTTTCAGTTCGACTGGCACACGGGTTTTTTTTTTTTATAGAGCCATGCAATCTGAGTTCAAAGTCTCAAGGTGCTGGGGATTTTACTGCCTCGCTTGGGAAGTTATTACCATGGTTAAGTGCCATCCCTAAATCTTATTCCCAGTCTAAATTTTCCTGATGTTCATTTCCAGTCACTGGAACTGGTTATTCCTTTTTGCTAATCAATAAATGTCGTAGCATATGTCTTCTCTGTGTACACAGAGACCACGATCTTATCTTTTAAACTTCCCCTTGAAAAGCTCTGGAGCGCCCCCCTCACTCCTGAAGAGAGAAATGTAACTCAGCATTGGTTTTTATACCGGCTGAAATTTGTATTTGCCATTCTACAAGGAACAACACGATTCTGATATTTGTTTTCATCATGATTGAGCCTAAAAATGTCAAAAAAATGAAGATTTTCTTTCACAAATCGAAACACACTGAACTGTTCCAAGTTTATCCAGCTACCTCATTTTGATGTTATTGCTTCAACTTTCATACTGTCATAACATAACAGTCAAACCAGGGGTTGGAATGAAACTTTACTATAATTTTACTTTAAAAAACATCAGAATGTTGATAATGAAACAAAATTGTTGTAATTCTGTCTAATCGGCATTTTCAAATGCAAAATTGCTGCATCTGAATTTTTTTTTAAGCTCTTGGGTATTCCCAGAATTATGTTCCAAATTAAACAATAAAAATAAAGAAAGAAAGAAATTAGGAGACAGCCATTCTGCATGAAAAAAGTTCTTGCTTCCCTCTGCTTTTCTGGGAATGCATGAAAGGACATGCAGAGACAATTCAGCTCCCTTGGGAAAACCGATGTGTGTATCAGCGTATGGTTGTCTGCATCTTGCTATCTGTTGGGGAAAGGAATAGCCAGTTAAACTGATTACAAAGCAATACTATCATTTAGAACATGAAATGAGGCATCACTACAGTCAGATAAGCAATCACCCATATTAGTGTATACAGGCACTTTTATGCATCATTACCCTTTCGATTGCCAAACCACAATTAACAAATTAATCCAATCTGGGCAACACCTAAATTGCAACAAAAGAGGAGTCCTTATCGGACTGCGGTCTCCAGCAAGTGTATGTGCGGTTGAAAAATAGTGGTGTTCACTTAAAAGCGCAGATAAAACCAGGAAAAGAAAGAAGGCTCCATCTAGAAGAAGAATTAATGTGTATGATGAATCTCTCGAACTACTGTGGCAACAAGAGCAAGGAGGCATTTGATGAAATTACCAGAGAGAAAATTTAGAACAAATAAAACTGACTGCTTCTAATAAGATCATAGAGTCAATCTGTGGTATTCTGTGCTACATACTCCAAAAATATATTGAGTCAAATCAAATGGCTTGGGGTTTTGTGGGGTTTTTTTGTTTTTATTTGGTTTTGTTATGTTTCTCTTTTTAAAAGGTAGTTTTAAGATTGACGTGCATTATTCATATTCATATCCATATTTAATCAGTCATATTCATAACCATGATTTTCATGGATTGTCATGGATGCTAAAGTAAGTGAAATCAAATCTTATGCTTCAGGGCAGGGCATAAGAAGCCCAGTTGGAGACTCTTACAGAATATAACTGGCATGAAACCAATTAGGCTTCTATAGAAAGTATAACTAGACTCTTAAATAATAGTACTTTAAAGCTCAACAAATTGGATCATAGGATCATAGGAAAGTAGGGGTAAGAAGGGACCTCATAAGACCATCTAGTCCAATTCCCTGAGCAAGGCAGCATCATCCCCAAGAAAACTATCCCAGCCAAGGGTCTGTCTAACCTGTTCTTGAAAACTTCCAAGAATGGAGATTCCATATTTTTTCTAAGTAGCTTCTTCCAATGCCTGGTCACCTTCATAGTCAGAAAGTTACTCCTAATATTCAGCCTAAATTTCCCCAGCTGCAGCCAGATGCTGTTGCTTCTAGTCGTGTCCCCTACAGCCACAGAGAAAAGCCCATCTCTCTGCCATTTATAATCACCCTTCAGGTATTTAAAGACTGTTATCAAATTCCCCCGCCCCCATTCTTTTCTTCTTCAGGCTAAGTAACCCCAGTTTTTTCATCCTTTCCTCATAAGTCATGTCTCCTAGGCCCCTAATTATTTTTGTTGCCTGCACTGGACTCTTTCCAATCTGTGTACATCCTTTTTGAAGTGTGGGGCCCAAAACTAGACACTAATTCAGGTGAGGACTCACCAGTACTGAATAGAGAAGAAGAATCCCTTCCCTTGATTTGCAAGTGATATGCTTGTTAATACAACCCAGGGTGTTATTGGGGTTTTTTTTGCAACAAGAGCACAACATTGGCTCAAATTCAGCTTATAGTCTGCCACAGCGGTTCCCAGCCCTGGGTCATGACCCGAATGAGGGTCGCGGGGGCAATGCTGGCAGCATCGCACAGAAAAGACAAGCCTCACCGCATGCCAGGAGCTGCCCTGCCCCTGCCCCCAGGTCACTGCCACCATGACCTCACTCTGCTCCCAGCAGTGGGATGTGGGAAAAAAGGGTGGAATGGGAACCACTGGTCTACCATAACTCCTAGTTCCTTCTCTGCAGTACTGCAGCCTAGCTGGACATTTTGTATTTGTGCATGTGGTTATTTCATCCCAAATGTAGGACTTTGCACTTGCCCTTGTTGAATGTCATCTCATTGACTGTGGACAATTTATACAACCTATCCAGGGCATTCTGGATTCTAGCCCTGCCCTTCAGAGTGTCCACAATTACACCCAGATCGGTGTCATCAGCAAATTTGCTAAGTATACACTCAATCCCATCATCCACATCATTAATGAAGATGTTGAACAATAATGGAACCTGGAAAGACCCCTGGGAAAATCCCACTTGATAATTCCTTTCAACTAGATACTGAGGCCAAGAAGGCCAACTGTTCCTTGTCATGCATCCACAGATGCATCTCGAGCAGGTCCAAA
>NW_017728886.1:266527518-266529339 GCF_001723895.1 Crocodylus porosus | reverse complement strand
AGTCAGGGGGGACCAGCAGGCACTGGGGGAGTCCCTGTTCCCCCAAGCACTGCCAGGAGTGACCAGGAATAACGGTCACAAGCTGGCAGAGGGTAGGTTTAGGCTAGATATCAGGAGTCGCAACTTCATGGTCAGGGCAGCTAGGATCTGGAACCAACTTCCAAGAGAAGTGGTGCAGGCTCCTACCCTGGGGGGCTTTAAGAGGAGGTTGGATGACCCCTTGCTGGGGTCGTTTGACTCCAGTACTCTTTCCTGCCATGGCAGGGGGTCGGACTAGATAATCTACTCAGGTCCCTTCCGACCCTAGAAACTATGAGGCATTGAGGACTACTAGTTGACTATGATGATCCAACCAGTTATGTATTTACCTTACACTACTTTCCTTTAGGCTGTATTTCCTTAGCTAGTTAATGAAAATGTTGTGGGACACTGTCAAAACCCTTGCTAAAGTCAATGTTTACCATGTCCACTCTTTTCCCTCATACACAGAGCCCATCACCTTATTGTAAAAGGAGATCAGGTTTGCCAGGCATGACTCTTGATGAACCCATGCTGACTATTCCTGGGAACCTTGTTCTCTAGATGATTCACAATAGATTCTTTGAAGATCTGCTCCATGATTTTTCTGGGTATATAGGTCTGGCTGGACTTTCTGTAGTTCTCTGGATCTCCATTTTTCCCTACTTGATGATGGATAGTATATTTTCCCTTTTCCAGTCATCCCAGACCTCACACAAGCTCCATGAGTTCTCAGAAAGGAGACAACAGCTCTGAAATTACCTCAGCCAATTTCTTCAGTACCCTCAGGTGCATCCCATCTGGCCCTGCTGACTTGAAAACATCTAGCCTCTCTAAGTAATCCTTAACTTGTTCTGACATTACTCCAAGCTATTTGTCTCCTTCCCTATCTCTGCTACCAACTGTACTCATCATCTTGTAGTTCAGGGGTGGGCAATTATTTCAGGTGGAGGGCCGCTTACTGAGTTTTGGCAAGCCATTGAGGCATGATAGGCAGCCAGGGGCAGATAAGTATAAATTTTCTAAAATTTTTAGGGGCCCTGCAGGCCGATAGAATGGCCTGGTGGGCTACATTTGGCCCGTGGGCCGCATTTGGCCCCCTCCTGTTGTAGCTGCTCCTATTTGTGAAAACTGAAGTAAAAAAGACAGCCCTCTCTGCACTGTCTGTGACCAGATTGCCTTTTGAATTACATAAGGGACCTATGGATTTATGGTCTTCTTCTTATTTTGAATAGAGCTATAGAATGCCTTTTATCATCTTTCATGTCCCTTGCCAGGTGCATCTTAGATTGTGCCTTGGCCTTCCTAATTTTCTCCCTGCATGCCCATGCAATACTCTTATACTCTTCCCTAATCCGATGACCAAGTTTCTACTTTTTATAGGATTCCTTTTTGAGCATCAGCTCTTTAAAGAGACTGTTATCTAGCCAGGCTTGTCTCCTGTTGTATTTCCTATTCATCTGTCGCATCAGGCCAGTTTGCTCCAGTGCCCTAAGAGAACTTCCTTGAAGTAGAACCTGGACTCCTTTTCCCTTCAGAGTTGCTTCCCAGGGGATCCTGACTACCAGGGCCCTAAGTTTGTTAAAGTTTGCTTTTTCAAAGTTCAGTGTCCTTATTCTGGTGCTCTTTTTCCTTCTTCCCCTTAGAACTTGAACTGTTTTTTTTGGGGGGGGGGCTGTTCTTGCTTTTCTCTAGTTTTTTCAACCTTCTATAACAAGGTAGTGTAGAAGTAATTGGCTTACTTGACTAGAAAAACAGACAAAGACCAGATGTGCTGATACTGCTTAATTCAAATGTTCTGAG
>NW_017728886.1:266524518-266527507 GCF_001723895.1 Crocodylus porosus | reverse complement strand
AAACTCAGAGAGTCTGAGAAATCCTTTGAAACAGACAGGTGGGTGATTCCCCTTGCTGTATGGAATTCTCCCTGTGATCACAGTATAGCCTTAAATAAAGAAAAGCTGGCTCTGTCAGTTCTGATTCAACCACAATGCGAAGTTTGATTTCTTCCACAGTAGCCTGTCCCCTCAAGAGAAGGAGCTAGCCTGGTTGAAGCGTTGCAGCTGGGGAAAGGTTAATGACTCACTGGGGGAAGGTTAATGAGGGCATGACTCACTGGGAATCAAAAACTCCAGCAGGTAGAACCAGGGGAGGGAGTGGGACAGAAGTACCAGAGATAGAGACTTCTGGGCTACCAGGAGGACAGCCTGGGCTAGGAAAGCTGAAGCCACCACAGGTCCCTTCCAGGGCAATAAGGTTTTTGTGTATTTGCTTTATTTTGATGAGCAACTGTATATCACTGGGGCATGCTGTGAGATGCTCCAGGCAGCAAAGACCAGCAGGTTTCAAGATTGTATATTACTAAGGCTTGCTGAGAGATGCTTGGGGGAGGTTGAAAAGGTTCAGTGCCTGCTTGAAAAGGCCCTTAGGTGGCAACCTGCTACACATTTCTAGGTAATTTGATAGCAGCAATCCTAAGGTAGGTCTATGTTAGACAATGCAATGCTGTGCAAAGACACTAGTATACCTGCATCAGCATGATGCTTCAGATTGAGTCCACAGCAAAGCAACAAAAATTATTAGGGGGGCTGAAAGGAGTAGGGAAATGTTGCCTGGAGAAGAGAAGACCAAGGGAATTTGATACCAGTCTTCAGATATCTGAAGGCAGATCACAAAGAGGATAGAGAAGGGCTTTTCCCTGTGGCTATAGGGAACAGGACTAGGAGCAATGGCCTCTAGCTGTAGCAGGGGAAATTTAGGTTGGAGATTAGCAGGACTATGAGGGTGGTTAAACTTTATTAGAGAAGTTGAGGAACCTCCATCCTTGGAAATTTTCAAGAGCAGGTTACACAGACACTTGGTTGGGATGGTTTAGTCAGAAATGAGCCTGTCTTGAGCAAGGGGCTGGACTAGATGGCCTTGTGTGGCCCCTCCTATCCTGGCTTTCCCATGATCCCATAACTCTCCTGTTAAATTTCCCAGGTTACTCCAAAACAGCTATAAGGAAAGTGGCATTCTCCATTCAGCTCTATATTGCTGTCCACTGCAGTAGTCAAGAAAAAGTCCTTCCCCTACTGCAGCACTAGGAATTGGTCAGCACTGGGTGCTGGTTAATGCAGAAGGTAAGATAATGAATGACCTGGCAGTAGGCAGTGAAAGGGCTGAAAACTGGCTAAAAATTTTGGAGAAACTGGGGCTGATTTGTGTTCCCATTCCTGCTCTGTGACCTCCTCTGGCATCCAAGAATGAACTTCTAGGGCCGGGGCAGGTATCCTTGCATACCCCACTATAAGGAGTGTCCATGAGGTTGTGAGTGGAGGGTGGGTCTCCTAGAGCAGAGCTGTCTGTTCTTGACTTCCACTGAGGGATGTCTGGACCTGCAGGACCACGAAGTCATGACGGCACCTACTATTTCCCCCAGTACCCTGCTTCGTCTCTGCAGGGCCCTTCAGAAAGAACAGCATGGCACATCATGTATTATCAGTAGGCTGATACCTGAAGTAATCCAGAGACCCAGGCAGTACAGAAGACATGCTTTCAGTGTCTCATGGGAGCCCTGTCCTCACTTTTCCCAGCTCTCTCACTAGTGGGTAAGATGCGATCAGGGAAACCTGGGCTCATTTTGCTGCACTGAGACAAACATCACTCAGGCCGATACCAGATCCAGGAACCAAACCCAGGTCTCAGACCAGTTCTCTAGTCACCAGTACTAGTAGAGATTATAAGCGACACAGCTCCTGGTTAAAAGGAAACAGGGTTGGACAGGTACCTAAAGAGGACATATAAACAGCTCTGGTGAGGCCTCACCTGTGTCCACTTTTGGGTATGACAATTCAAGAAAGACATAGACAGATTAGAAAGAGTCCAGCAGAGAATTACAAATATTATTAGAGGCCTTCAAAGCATGATTTATGGGAAAAGGCTGGAAGAGCTAGGATTATTTAGTCTGGAGAAGAGAAGACCAAGGAGGGATTTGATCATGGTCTTCAAATACCGAAAGGGTTGTTATGAAGAGGACGGTGATAGGCCAAGGGTGGGGAAAATTGTAGATCTGGACAGTAGCCAGACTCCACTTCCTAGCAGTCCCTGCCTACACCACTCCCCACTGGTCTCCACAGAGACCCCAGGAGCAGTGGTGCAAGGTGTGACAGTGTGGGGTCATGGGCAGGGTCACGGAGGCAGTGCATCACAGCTCTGCCCCGGGTCTGGCCTGGTGCTGTTGCTGCTGCAAGATCCCAGCCCCTGCCCTGGCCCTGGAGCAGCATCTTGTCCAGCCATGTGCCCTGACTGCCGCTCTGGGCCGGTCTTCATAGAGACCCGGAGCATGGGACTGTCATGGCCTCACACTGGAGTGTGGCAGGGAGCAGTATGGGCAGGGGCTGCCAGGAAATGAAATCTGTGGCAGACCCAGTCCACCCCATGGGCTGGACTTTGCCCACCACTATAATAGACTATTCCTTGTGGCTGCAATAATGCTGCAATGAAATAATGCTCTTCAATTGCAGCAAGGTGAATTTAGGTTGAGGATGGTTAAGCACTGAACAGGCTACCTAGGTTATCATAGAGTCACAGAATCAATGAGTCAGAAGGGACCTGGACAGATCATCGAGTCTGACCCCCTGCCATGGGCAGGAAGGAGCACTGGGGGTGGCAGGGATCATAAAACCCCACCCAGGTGCCTGACCAGTCTCCTCTTGAAGATCCCCAGGGAAGGTGAGAGCACCACCTCTCTGGGAAGCCTATTCCAGGCTCTGGCCACCCTTACCGTGAAGTAGTTCTTCCTAATATCTAACCTAAACCTCTCCTCCCGCAGCTTGTGGCCATTGTTCCTGGTGACTCCAAGGG
>NW_017728886.1:266508458-266524418 GCF_001723895.1 Crocodylus porosus | reverse complement strand
CCTCTCTACGCTATCACCCGAGAGCACCCCATTGTCAGCAGACAGGAACACGGAGGCAAAGAACTTATTAAAGAGTTGTGCCTTCTCTCGTGCATCCATCACCAGCTGCCCTGCCCTGCCTGCCCTGCCCTGTAGGGGTCCAATGTTACCCCGAGACTTCTTCTTGCTACATATATACTTGAAGAAGGACTTTTTGTTACCCCTAATCCCAGAACTAAGCTCCAGTGACTACTGCCCTGAGCACACTGAAGTTGGCTTTCCTAAAGTCAATATGAAGTCTCCATCCTTATGAAGTCTCCATCCTTGCAGGTTTGTAACAATAGATTAGACAGACAGTTGTCTATGATAGTTTAGTCTGGGATGACTCAGCCTCAAGAAGGAAGATGAACTAGAAGACCCCATGAGATCCCTTCCAGCCCTATTTTCTATGATTCTAAATGGGATAGCTCAGGAGTTCTTACTGTTGCTGTCAGTACTAGTATCTGCTCATCCTTTCTTACTTCCTACACACCATCATGGAGACCAACACCTACTTGACCTGGGTAACTAATGTTTTTGCCTGTTGTCTCCTGGCCAACATCCGAACAAGTTAAGCTGATATTCCATGTGATGATTATACCTGCAAGTAGAGGGGTGGTGTATTGATTTGTTAAATTATTTGGCATTGAATTAATCCTGCAGCTTTCACTCTGCAGATTTGTACAGAGAGAACCCTAGTGTACCTCTAAGCATTAAAAATATTTCAAAATAAGTAGAGATGAAATTCCTGTTTAGTTCAGCTTAAAAGCAAATATCAGACCATGCCAAGTATCCTAGAAGGAACCAACTTTGTGCACGTTTTTGCAGAAGAGCCACCGGATGTCAAACTGATAAAATTGACAGTGGGCATGTCTACACATGTGCATTTACTACATATTAACCAAAATTACTGTGCAGTACAGCCACGCATCTACACATACATGCCCATACTGCACAGTAAATACAATGATTTAGGCAGACCTGAGTGTAAATTTGATACCCGCATGATGCAGTTATCAAATTTACACCAGATTAGTTACTGTACAATAACACACATGTAGACACCTTACTGCACAGTAACACTGTGTGTGTGGACTGACTTGGGACTTACTGTCATCCCAAGTCAGCCCACACACCATTTTAACGCCTGGAAATAGACACTGTGCTATTGCCACTTACTGCACAGTAATCTACTGCACATTAAATTTAAGCCAGCACAAATGCACATGTAGACATGCCCAGTGTGTCCAGAAAAGGGCTGACGAAGAACATTTAGAGTTGTTTCTCCTGCCTTCCAGTGCCATTGCCTACTGGATACTACATTAGCCAATGAAGCATGGACAGTAACTATATCATACAGTTGCTATAAAGTTTGATAAGAGGGACAATCTCTTGTCTCATTCCATACTGATGGGAAGTTTAACTGGGAAAGGATGTGTACAATTCTACTGACTGGGAGAAGGACTTGAAGAACTGCAAAGGAAATGTGGAGACCTCCTATATGCTACTGAAAGCAGCTCCATGGAGCTCCCTCTGCTCCAACCTGCAGGTGGTTTGCAGGGCAGGATAGCACCATTGCTCTTAGTGAGGGCTAATCCAAGCCTTACTGAAGTCCTTGTGAAAACTCCTCTTAGATTTAGTGGTCTTTGAAACTGCCTACAGGTATTTTTGCTTCTATGAGAGTTTAATTCAGAGCCCAGACATTTCTCCATGCCATGACTGGGCAGGGTATGAGCATCTTGTGGAGAAAAGCTACATCCTGACGATGGTAACCTGGCTTGGCACAATAGAGAAGGCCTGAATGGAGCCCCTTAGCCACATATCTGAATGATATAGGATTCTCTACAAAGTATTATAAATCATGTCCAAGAAATTGGGCTTGGATATATAGCCTGGCTCTCAAACAAAGTGAGTTGTTCTTATGCTCTCACCCTCCTCCTGCTCCTCCTCTCGCTGTTGGGATCCAGATTGTTACTACCTCATAAAATGGGGAATTTGTCTCTTCAACAAAATTTATTGACTATCTAAAAATGAATAATTGAACAACACAGTCTTATGATCATCTCTACCGGGCCAGTTCCACTGCCCTTATGAAGTCACAGCTTGCACAGAAGTCAGTGACTGAGGAGCAGGCCCTCATGCTACTAAAACCAGATTTATTCTTTATGGCCATTTTTAAATGCATACATTCGACAGCACTGAGGCTGTTATTCTTCCCATTAAAGAATATTATTGTTTATAGAGTGTTTAAATCTATGGCATTATGTTTATGATGATCCACTCTTCCCTCTGCCACAAGAGTCAACAGCACCGTAGCTGACAATACCTAGGGCAAAACTGTCAAAGGGCAATTTAGTGAAAAGGTTGGGCAGAAGAAGATGTCTCCTTTGGAGACCAATTTAAACAGGTATCTCTCCCCTTTGCAAAAGCCTTGTCCTCTCCTGTCCTGTTCCAAAATCCCCTGCTGGCTTTCCTTTGGTTTCCATGGGCTCTATACATCAAGCCCCTGAATTCCTGTTCCAAAGGCCAGCGATGTCAATGGAAAGGACCAAGAAAAGAATTCAGACCAGCTTTGCTTTTCTCCTCAGTTTAGCACAAGCCTTAACAGAGAAGGAGGCTAAAAGATAACACATCCTTAGACAGTGGTGATACATCTTTCAAGTTCATTCATGAAGTTTACATCCAAGAGCAATGGGAACTCAAGAGATTCTTGGGTAATTGTATATATTGTGGTCACCACTGTGGTTTTAAGAATATATATATATAAAATTATACTTATATATATATACACATATATAAACAGCACTGGTCCTGGCCCTGACATAGTGACTCCACTCTCTCCAGCTTGGGAAGAATCTTGCTGGGAGCATAAGAATAACTGTTCTCCCTTTGTGCATGCTCAAGGGCAGAAAGAAAATGTTGACTTTGGTAATTATATGCTTGACTGTGAAGCTACAGTTGTTGGATACAAAGGAACTTGACAAATTCTCAGGCTCATGAGATAACACAGAAATGGAGGGTGAATTGGGTGTAAAGGAACACCACCTGCAAGCAGACACATCATAGTGGTGATGGATATAATGTGAAGGGTAGCCCTTCCAATGCTTTCTCTGTTTGTGTAAGTTACTGAAAGCCTCTCTTCTTCTCAGCAAATGTGGGCTTACTAATTTCTTGTTGATGATGGGCAAAAAGATTCCCAGAGGAAATAGGATCCAGGATTAGGGATATTACACTTACAGAAAAGCCTTCATAACTTAGGGGTTCTTACATGGGAGAGAGGTCCCTGCTCCACTCCTATGTTCATCAGAGTGGATATTATGGTTCATTCCCTCCACTATCAAATGAGTGTACCAGCTGTAAATTCATGCTCACTTATGCTCTATCATACTTACCCAAATCCAGGCAGAGAGGGGACTTGAACTCCTATCATGGGAACCTGTTGGATTCAAGACACCCCTAAACTCTGTGTTTCCTAGTGACGGTGTTAGATAAATCCTCATTCATTGTGGGTCCTGATCTTAGGAGCCTGACCCTGCCCTGCTACACTGTGTAAAGGGCTTAGGTATGTAACTTGGATGCTATAAATTGTGTTAGGCAGCAGGGTACCTAGAAGTTTGGAGCTGACATCAATTTTGATCAGTGACTATGACCCCGAGAAGACCTGTTTCTCCTTTTGTTCAAATGAAGCAATTGCAAAATGGCCCATCAGTCCTAGTTTCAGATGCTTCAGCAAGATAGACTCAATTTACATCTGTGGCACTTTGGTTTTGAGTCTGTATAGTTGCCCAGAGGTGAATGGCATTCAACCATGACACAGTTCAGTTCAGAAAAGTATCTGAGTACTTAAACAGCTCCTTTGACTTCAAGTGGTTGACTAATGTCAGTCAAGGTATACATATGTGCAAGTTCCTTGCTGAATCAGGCCTTAAGATTGGAGTAATGGAGTGCTGAGTTAGTCCTTGCATCTGGGTTTGTATATACAAGGAAGTGGTGGTAAATCTCCCTTCTGAGACTGAATAATTTGGCAATTTCTAGACTTTTATTGCATTCTTTAATCCTTCTAAATATTTCATCTTTATAGATTGTATTATTTATATATTACCGTCCTTGTCATTCCTTCCAGCTGTGTCAAGACAGTATTTTTCCCGGTACAAAATAAATTGCTTATAAGATTTTTCTTTACGGGAGCTCAGACACAAATAATAATTTGACTCCTTCTAAGTCACGGATAACAGGCTGATAAATTGGTGCTCTTAGTACCTGTTTTGAATTTCTTCCCCTTTCAGACACAAACACACATGCATAATATTATACAGTTTGATATTATGAAATGAAAAAAGGTTAAGGACAATTTTTGCTCTCAGAGGCACCTAATTCAACCCCATGGTTTTCATTGCTGTTCAGCTGACTTCAGTATGGTGGCATTTGTCTGGGAGATGCCAACACCCAAATATTTAAAGGTTTTAAGTGCCTAATCCTTATTGATTTCTATGGGAGCGAGGCACCTAATGCATTAAAACTGAATGGTGACAGGGGTTGAAATGACAAAATGTAACTAAAAGCAGGATTTCCTTCTATTCTTTTTCTTGTGATTAAAGGACAATGATGAATCTTAAAAGGTGGAGGAATAACTTACTATACCAGCACAGAAGTCCAACATTGCCTCAGATGTGCAAGTGCAGCTTTTGGATGCCTAAATAAACAGATGTTCAAAGGATGTCTTTGGCAGCTGTGTTGGTCTGAGACAAAAAAAAATAAAAAGCAAAAACCTAGTGCTCTTGGTTCAGAGATGATGTCTTTTATTAGACCAACTGAAAAACTGCAAACAAATGGTATTTTTTTCCGAAGGGTTTGGGCGTTCAAAGATTGTGATGTCAGATCCAAGACCAAGCTCATGGTTTATCAAGCAGTTGTGATCCCTACCTTGCTGTACGGAGCCGAGACATGGACAATGTACAGGAGGCATCTAAAGCTTTTGGAGAAGTATCATGAATGCTGCCTGCAGAAGATCAGTGGGAAGAGAGAAGCACCAATGTTGGCATCCTTGTGCAAGAAAACAACACGAGTATTGAGGTGATGATCGTCTGACATCAGCTGTGTTGGGCTGGCCACGTCATCCCGATGTCTGACTCCAGACTCCTGAAGCAAGTTTTCTTTTCTCAGCTCAGCCAAGGCGGACGTTCAGGAGGAGGGCAGAGAAAGTGCTTCCGGGACCTCCTCAAGGCCAACTTAAAAATTGCAACATCGCCATCAAGTCGTGGGAGACCATCACCCAGGACCACCCCAACTGGAGGACGAGTCCGCTGCAGGGATCTCAGTACTCTGAAACCTCATGCCAACAACAGGAGCTGGAAAAGCAGGAGTGACAGAAACAGCGTGTTGTGGACCAAATGAAGCATCCAGTGCCACCCACCCCACATGGAAACACACGTCTGAGTTGCAGTAGAGTCTGTCGATCCCAGATAGGCCTCATCAGCCATCTTTGGACACATGGATAAGACAAGTATGTAAGAAAATCCTCCTCGACTAGGAGGGATTGCCCAAGATAGATCAGTTTGAGGGCATTCAGTAACTTTTGCAATAGCTGTGAGGTAGGTCAATAAGCCTTACTTGTTCACTCTGTGTGCTATGGCCCTTTCCCTTACCCTTAGTTTATCTTGTCCATGTAATTTATAAACTTGGCAAGGGATAATCTATTTCTGTAAACATTGGTTGGCCCTTAGTCATTACCAGAATATAACTAATAAGTAAACCAACCATCCGGATTTTAGAGTTAGGGAACCTGAGCGACACAATTTGGAGTCCGGTCTGCAGATTGAACTGGAGCAGAAACATGTAGCTCGACTCACTTGATCCGTATTACAACAATTAAAATTGTTTAAAAAAAAGCCAGATTCACACATTTAGGAAACAGTTGTTGCTTGGTCTCAGAAGACTCCTCAGAGAGGCAGGAGACAGTAATGTCTTCATGGGATATATTAATGCCTGGGGACCTTCCAGATTAACCATTTCTATGGAGCCATTCTGGATATACCAGTTGAGGCACTAACCATTTTGGCTACCTTCTCTGTTTCTTTCACATCTTCTCCCCACAGACATCACCTGATCACATGGCTTCAGCTGCCATATTCCAGACAAATATCCTGGAGGTTGCAAGGCAAACTTGCTTCACAAACCAGGAAATTCAATAGTTAAAGGTCAAGTTTACCCTCAATTCCACCCTTTGCCTGTGTTCATGCAAATTGTGGATGAATCTGGTTTTTTCCCATAGCCTCCCAGGTGACTGTGTACAGTGAGCATGTGCTCCATCTTCCACGGGAATCAGCAACGGGCATCTGATCCAGCTGTAAATGAAGAAGCAGGTGTGATATCATACAGACCCTCCTGAAGAAGAGGAGTGTAACATAATGCCATTCCTTCTGACAGGCAAAACACAAGCATCTATGTATTTATCTGATGGGGGGGAAAAAAGGGCTAGGATTCAGCTTTAAGGCCCAGATTATACCCCCACTGCACCTGTCCAGAGAGGCATACATCCTTCTGGTGGCTTTTAGCTTCACTGTGTAGAAAGGGAGAGGGGGTCATTTGCAATATGCCTCTATGGAGTTCAGAGTACTCCCTGCTGACATGACGGATCAGCTCTTCTGGTAGTTGCAGAGGGAGCAGAGCTGAATATTGACTATTGCTTGAATTGCCCGAGCAAAGCACCAGCCTGCTGTGATGTTTTTCTTCCAAGCATCAGAAGGTTGTGATGAGAGAAGCCCCAACTTACACATCATCTGCCAATGGGTTGTCCACATAGGGCCCCAGATTCATCTGGTTTCAATGTTTTTCAATTCAATCAAGTTCTAGGACCATATTTTATTACGTATAAAATGGCCCCCATTTTTGGAAGGCCCTAAGGAGGAAAAAAGGGAATCTGAGCTTGGATTATGGGTAAGTGGGGTCTGAGCTCTGGGGATGGGGGCTGTGCATTGGGCCTGGGGGCCATGTGCTAGGACTAGGGGTCATATAGTGGGACCCAACCTGGCATGCAGTACTGCGGCCATGTAGCCCTATTTGACACATTGGACCTGGGGCTGCATGTTGGGTATGACACTAAATACTAGCTCTAGAGCCACACACTGGATCCAGGGCCATGCGCTGGGCTGGCCATGGATCAACCCCACTTATTGCCCTGATTTGATGTATTGTTGAAGAGGGAGGTTCCTCATGGATCTGGATATTAGGCAGCAGGGAGAAAAAGAAGGGAGGGAGTCACGGCTGCATTAACTGCCATGACTCCCAGAGTCATGAAAACTAATGCTGCCACCACTCCCTCACATGCAATGCCCTTTTCCTCGCATGCAATGCACATCCCAGTTTTTCCTGGCTCGTTTCTAGAGCGAGGAGTGGAGGTTATATGTGAGAAAATACAATGTTTTCAAATATTGCATTTTCCAGAAGTCTTTGCAACCCCAGTTGCCCCATGAGCTCCCTCCTACTCCATGCACAGTGCTTGCCCATCCCTCTGCATGGGCCATGCATCCTGCAGACCAAGGTTTGCCATCCATCACATCCTGGCCTGCACCTTTGCTTGCTTCAGTGGGATTGCATGGGACACTGAGATTCTGAACCAATACCCCAGGAAGGCAATAAATCAATTAGACTTGGGACAACTACACCAGTAACCTGGTATAGTGTCGATAGAGTTGTTCTAGAGTCTATAACTGTAATGTCTCAGAACATTTGCCTAAATCAACTTCCCATGTGCACACCTTATTTTGCAAGCAGTCTCACCGTCTGTGGGTTTGTTCACTGTGCAGTAATAATTCTCTTTCCTTTTACATAGGATGAAGTATTGAGAAGATTTTCCAACAGCTTCCACTTCCAGTCACTACATGGTGAGGACCCTTCTTGATGAAGCAGGGACTGCATTTTAAATCAATATTGGCCACAACTTCTTTCCTCCATAACACCCCCTCAACCCAAGCATCCACCAATCAGCCACCATTGCTTATAAAAGACACAAGCTCTCTGTTGTTAACTGCTGTGAAAATTAGAGGTCTTCAAGAATTCAGAAGAACATATGAATAGGGTGATCATTAACTAAGACATCAATAGAATAGCATAGCCAGAGTTGATGATGCACTCAAGCACTGGGAATTCCCATAATGGAAGCAAAGAATGAAGACATTTCAATAAAAAGGAACAACTGAGATGTAGCACTTCTGGAGGTGGGTCCTTAAAGAGCCCCCATGTATTTCATCCACATCTGCAGTGATTACAGGGTTACAGTTAATCAAATACAGCCCAAACAATAGACCAGGCCAGCATGAGAGAGGATGCATGGAACAGTTCCCCACCGCTACCAGCCAGTAGCCCAGATTTTATGCCAAGGGGATGGGATTTATTTGGGCAGCTCTGTTGACGGGACATGTCATGCAAATTATATGATGATCTCATTTGAATACTTGCAAATCATTGATGCCTGGGAGTTTGACTCACCTGACAGGCCTTAGGGCTCAGGACATATTGATCATAGTCTGGAAGGAAACAAGCATCAGCTGGGAGCTGGGGGGAAGCTGAAGATAATTGAAGAGTGGCAGGATCAGGGGATCTGTCCCCTAACCCACGGCCTGTGGCACGGCAGAGATGGCTTGCCTGTCCCCTCGGCAGGTGATGTAGCAACCTCTGGAAGTGATGACATACAAATGGAGGCTTGTCATGCCTGGCACCTGCAGGTATGACCTTGCAACAGGCCTGTGGGAGAGGTCTCAGGGCTGCCAAAAGCAAGAGAATCCTGCAGTGCAGCCCCTTGTGTGTGTGCATTTATCTTCTGCACAAAGACCACACAAGGCCTGCGCGCTATTGAATGCCCCACCGAAGCTCTATTTGAATTGGCCCATCGTTTTTTTAATGGCTCTAGAGTCATTTATCCTGGGAACCTGCCTCTCTGAAAATACTTGAACTATGTACCTGCAGTCCTTTACCCATCCATTTTCATAGTTTCAAGCACTTTGAGATAACGTTTAAAAACCCTTTATAATAAGAATACCTAGTTGCTACAGGCTTCTGGCCATGGGTATATCTCAAAACGCTTTGCAGAGACACTAAGCTTCATTGTGCCCATTTTACAAATGGGGAAACTGAGGCACAGAAAGGAGATGCAATTTGCCCCCAAGCATGGCCCAGGAAACTGACAGTAAAGGCAGGAATGCAACTCAGATCTCTACGCTCCAGTCCCGTGCATCGTGCTACAAGACACTCTGTCTGTCTGTCCATCCAGCATATTTATGCATTTTATCTCTGAGTGATGCATGCGCCCTTATAGTCATAACCTGTGGTACACTGACATTTGAATTTTAATGCTAGCAAACAATGTGGCACTGTCAGACCAACCTGGTGGCCTTTTACGATCAGATCACCAGATCATTAGATGCAGGGGTAGCAGTGGGTATAGTCTTCCTGGACTTCCGGAAGGCTTTTGACACTGTCTCTCACCCTGTTCTCATTAAGAAACTGGGGGGCTGTGGTGTAGACACCCACACAGTCAAATGGGTCGCCAACTGGCTGGAGGGCTGCACCCAGAGGGTGGTAGTGGATGGGTCCTTCTCAACCTGGAAGGACGTGGGCAGTGGGGTTCCGCAGGGCTCGGTCCTCGGGCCCGCGCTGTTCAACATCTTCATCAGCGATTTGGACGAGGGGGTAAAAAGCACCCTGTTCAAATTTGCTGATGACACTAAGATGTGGGGGGATGTGGGCACATTGGAAGGATGCAACAGGCTACAATCAGACCTAGACAGGTTACAAGGGTGGGTGGACGAGAATAGGAAGGGATTCAACACAGACAAGTGCAAGGTGATGCACCTCGGGAGGAACAACCGGCACCAGACCTACAGGCTGGGGAACTCCCCTCTTGCCAGCACGGAGGCGGAAAGGGATCTGGGGGTCATCATTGATTCCAAGATGAACATGAGCCGGCAGTGTGGAGAGGCAGTCAGGAAGGCCAACTGCACCTTGGCATGCATCCACAGATGCATCTCGAGCAGGTCCAAGGAGGTGATCCTCCCCCTCTATGCGGCACTGGTCCAGAGGAGGCCACTTGCATGATCAGGGGACAGCAGGGCAGGCCCTACGAGGAGAGGCAACGGGACCTGAACCTGTTCAGCCTCCACAAGAAGGCTGAGGGGGATCTAGTGGCCTGTTACAACCTAGTCAGGGGGGATCAGCAGGCATTGGGGAAGTCACTGTTTCCCCGAGCACCGCCAGGAGTGACCAGGAATAACGGTCACAAGCTGGCAGAGGGCAGGTTTAGGCTAGATATCAGGAGGCGCGACTTCACGGTCAGGGCGGCTAGGATCTGGGACCAACTTCCAAGAGAAGTGGTGCGGGCTCCTACCCTGGGGGTGTTTAAGAGGAGGTTAGATGAACATCTTACTGGAGTCATTTGACCCCAGTACTCTTTCCTGCCATGGCAGGGGGTCGGACTAGATGATCTGCTCAGGTCCCTTCCGGCCCTAGAAACTATGAAACTACAGACAAAGGCCATGATTCTGCTTGTATCAATGGGGCCTTGCCTTTGTATAATATAAGCCCTCAGTTTTGATGCGAGACTGCATTTCAGGCTTTGGCATGCCTCGGGGTGTGAGATTTCCCCCCCACCTTCCAAAACTTTTGCAAGAAATTAGAGCACTGGCACTGTGAAATCACGCATCACAAATTGGTGCTAGCCTTTCAAATGGATTTTGTGCAGGCGAAAAAAATGGATGAGTCTCTACCAGTCCTATTTGTGAATTATTTTTGTATCCCATATGTGAAACATCAGGAGAGTTGGCATATTAGATCCTAGACTAGGCTGGTGGACTACTACACTGGCTAAATCATTCCACTAAGCTTGTTTTTATTCTTGTCTCATTCTCTCCCATCTTTCTGCACATTTTGTCTGTTTATTCACAAAGTATATATTGTCCAAATCCTAGGCTGGGAGCTCTCTGGAACAGGAATGGCCCTTATGCAATTTCTTTGTATAGAGCCAAGTGCAATAGTGAATTCTCATATTCCCAGGCTGGGTCCCCTGGCTCCTGAGAGAGTCAGGTATGGTGGTAACTGAATTTGCATTGAAGTCTGTATAAATTCTTGGAAGACTTTGCAGGAAGCATTTTTAAAAGTTAATCTCTCACTATAATCGGTTCCTTTTCACAGCCTCGTAAATAAATATCTCGCAGCTCTTTTCTCATCAGGCTGATTAAGTTTTCAGTTGAGCAGAGTTGAAACATCTCAGGGAAAAAAGAAAAAAAAATAACAACACTTGTCAAGCTAGGGAGCCTTTCCAAAGCATTCGTGATAAGGGTAGAAAACCAAGAAAAGGAGTTGAGCGATATAAAGGGCCTCTGTGCAGAGCAATTAGTAGAAGGAACTGGGGTTTGAACTTGAGCTTGTATAAATCCAGACTGGTACCAAAAAGGAAATCCTATAGAGGTTTCAAATGAGCATTCTGCCCTAAAAACTAGTTCCCCTGTAATGAAGACTATCTCCCTCGTGGCATTGGAGAAGGCAACTGGTGCTCAGAAGACTCATAAGTAGTGGATGAATGAGAACAACACGGTGCTGCACTGGACTCCTGCCTCCCCTAGAAGCAAATGGGACTGTGCATTTAAATTAACAGTAATTTCCACAGTCGTGTCCCTGATAGCAAATGCTGTTAATGTGCATGCTTGGCTAATGTTATGGAGTCCAGGGGTGCAGTCATCCGAGAGAGGAAGGGATTGCCTGCGCATTGGTAGCCCCTGTATAGGAGGGAAGAACAGCTACCGTTGACTGCCCATCTTCTTTCATGGAGCTGGACAAGGGTTTAGCACAGGAAGATCTAATGCAGGAAGGGAAGCAAGCTGAAGCAGAAAATAGACAGGCACATGCTTCTTCCATTTGGAGTAAGGGGAAGCATATACACAGCAAGGGGCGTGTCTACATGAGACACTTAGTGGACTAATTCTGCTGCACATTAGCATGGCTGGCAAAACCACGCTAATGCACTAATGCGCAGTAGATGAGTCTAATGGGCATTAAGCATCACATAGAAAGCATTCATTTGGGCTAATGCACAGTAATGCTGATTACGGTGCATTTAGTACCTCTTATATTGGTACTAAATTTAATGTATTGAAATTACAGTGCATTAATGAATGTGTAAACATGCCCAGTAGGTGCTACTAGGATCATGCTATGGGTGCTGGTTCCCAAGGATCTTCACCATGCTTTGGGTACACACCGACTCCAGAATAAACTGTCAGCAGCCCATCCAAGCCTAGCATCCCACTGGGCTGTTGCGACTGAGATGTGGCACGTCAGCAAGCACTGCGGCTAGTGTCACATCTGGCTCTTTATGGCTCCCCAGCACCACTGGCCAGAAGTATATTATACCTGAGTTTACAGAAGGCAATCCCAATCCACATGCAACCCCAGCTCAGACACGCAGCACCAGAGCTGCAGTGAGGTGCCCTCCCTGCTCTCTCCCCATCAAGCACACAATCATTATGGTGAATGCCCAGCACGAGCTTCACCTACTGTCAGGTGCTGATGAGCAAGTCAGGCAGCTGAGGCTGAAAACTACTGCTGACAGCCTCCAGCCACAAAAAGCAATTAACTCCTCCGCTGAAAAAGCTGCTACCAGGAATCTTATTTTCTATCTGTTTTATGTATTTAGTTTTGCAAATCAGTGGAGCTTTGACAATGCTTTTTGTTTAAAGAAATCATGTAGGCACCACTCTCCCAATCACAAAAGGATTCTTGGCCCCCACCCCCTCTACTGCATTTGAACACACAAGGGCCAAGTGAGGCCTGACGGCCAAGATTTCGGTTATTGCTGGACTAACCAATATAAAAGCATTAACTAGAGAAAAAAGGAGCACCTGTTTATGTATTCCAGTTGGTTTGGCTTTGGGCGAGCCAACTGATGTAACCAACTCTGCTCTCTTCTTCCGTGTGATTTCGTCAGTAACTATCCATGAACTACATGCAAGCAGCAACCAACAGATCCAAATTTGTGAAAAAGGCTCCTGTTTAACCCATCACACTTCCAGAGATAACTCCATGTTTATACTCTGTAGACCTAGACAATATGTTTGGCTCTAAATAGTCTCTCAACATAAAGCAGCTCTTCTGTCAACACATCCTTTGGAGGGGTCAGAAATTCATGGACTCACTGAAGTTTAGGGCTGAAAAGGACCTTGTGCGATCATCGGGCCCAGCCCCCCTGCTCTGGGCAGGAAGTCAGTTTTCAAAGTTTTTAGGTATAAATATTAAGCCTTGGGACTCAGGGAAATCAACAATTGAAAGAGCTTGGCTAGGTGATGGCAATGGGGGTCACTGGAGAGGGCTCTGGTACAAGAAAATAACCAGCGGAAAAACTACCATGGGAAAAGCATGAGCAAAAATGGGCTTGATGAAGACTTTTTGGATCCAGAGTACTCATTCCCTTCCCCACCCCGAGGAGATGATGCTGCACCCATACTACCCATCGCTACCACAGCACCTACTGGAGGCTTTAGTATACCTCTGATTTTCCTGACGCTTGCTTTTTTCAGTTTTAATCTGGATAAATCTCTGTCCCTGGTGAGGGAAGAGAGAAGGAGTTAGACACGCTAGTCTCAAATTAGGCAAAAGGCAGGGCAGCGTGAGAGTGTGACACCTCATTCAGAGAGACATGAGCTATAGGCTACAGCCTTCTTTCTCAGATGCTGTGAGGGAATGAGACCGAGCACTTGATGCTAAGAGGAAGGAGAGATGGGCTACCAACCGAGCTATACAAATACTTCCATTGGCCATTTCCATATTTCCGCTGGCCATTTGTAGCAGAAAGCTAATGAAAAAACGCTTGAGCCAGTCTGATTGCATCCCAGCATGCATACACTCAATGCATTTAGAGACTTTTAAAAGGTCATTTTAATCCTCTCTTTTCTTTCCCTCCACCCCCCTGTTTAATTCAAAATAACCAAGAGCAGCTCTATGGAGAACTGCAGCTCATGACATACTAAAATGTGCCCCATGGCTGCTTTCTTCTTCTGAAAGGAGAGTGAGAGGCTTTTCTTGCTGATGCACTCAAACGGCGTGCAACACCTTTAAAAAGAAGCAGCCTGGTGCTGCATTTTTTTAAAAATTTTATCTGAATAAAAGAGGACCCAGGGGATTTATTTGGGAGCACAGGTTTATGGATAAATGCATGACCCTTTTCAATGTGTGTCAGTTTGTGTAAGCTATGGAGTGCTCAGATAAGAGGAGGTTCTGATAACTGAGGCTCTCCTGTATTTTCAATTTTGCTCTCATTATTTTTAGAGAGGATCGAAAGGAGACAAATGCAATGCACAGGGTGAAGAGTCCACGGAGATACAACAGCAAAACTCACCTCGGAACAGGCCGGGCATCTAACAATTCCTACGGGAGATAATTGCGTAGAGTCAAATAGAGCAAGAAGTTGAGCGGAGCGGCTGGGAATTACAAGAGCCGTGCGAGGAAATATTGCCATTGTTTGTCTGTCGCTTTTTATTTCAATTCTGTGGTGATTTATATGCACAGACGTCCGGTTTCCTGGCAAAGTCCCTGTGCAGGGTTCTCACAGGAAAGGCCTCGTTAAAACCTGGCACCAAACCATGAAGAGAGGGGGGTCTGCTGAAGTCCCTTTACCCAATGAGGAAAAAGGATGGTCTTGAGACAAAGGTGGCCCTTAGTGTCCCTACTTCCTGGGTTTTCCAATATATCCTGGCACAAGGAATTTAGCTCCCCTGGGCCTCAGTTTCCCATCCATTAAAGGAAAGAGAATTTTGCTTCCCAATATGGTTGTGATACTTTTACTGAGGAAATCAGGGTATTTCTTTAGGGTGCAAGGCAGCACTGAGACCTATCACACCCACGTGCTAGCTCCTAAGCAGAAGCAGGGTGGCTGCACTAGCACTGAGAGCCAGATCTCGTTGACCTACATGCACTGCTCAACTAACAGAGCTCCGCTGCTTCCAGACTGCAAGCCCCAGAGCATCCTTCTACCAAGGCCGGAGCAATGTGGGATAGGAAACATGCCTCAAGGCGCCAGTGCACCGCCAGTTGTCCCCGCTGCTGTGCACAAGGGCATGTTCATTAGCGCACAATCAAGTCCCCATTTCCTGTTTATCAGGTTCAGTGCTGGACATGTGCATCAGCAGAGTATAGCTAGCTCCCAGCAGTCAGTCAGTGAAGAGTTAAATGCTGCCCCAGGGCAGTGTTGTGAGTCTTATGAGTTGCAAGCAGTTTGCAAGGCGGGGAGAGAAAGTTGCCCCAGCCCATGTACATGAGCAGGCAGGTATGGCACAGCTGAGCTTGAATACCGGGGGGAAAGACTCTGAACCTGGTCTCTAAGGCTAGGGACAGAAGTTACACATAAACCAGTTTAACTGATCAGAAACTGGTTTAAACCTGTACCAGAATTGAAGTTCAGTGCACGTAAACCAGTTTCAAAATGGCTGAAACTGGTTTAAGATAAACCTGGTTGAATGTAGTATCAGACTTAACTGATTTGGAGCAAACTGGTTTATGAAACTTCTGTCCCAGACCTAAATGGCATGGGGCATTTCCCCTCCAGAGCCAGCAGGAAACCAGGAGCCCCACCGAGGTTCTCAGGGTTATACCCTGGTTCCAGCTCTGTCCTGGGGCCGGCCACACACCTATGTGCTGTTCATTGCTGCACAAAAAACTCAACCAGGCTGTAGTTGTATCTTAACAAGATACAGCCTATGGCAGTGGTTTTCAGCCTGTGGTCCACGGACCAGTGTGGGTCTGATGCATAAAGCGGTTCGTTTCTCTGGAGGCCACCAAAATCACAGACACACACTCATTAGATGGCACAAAAGGTGTATTTGCAAATAGGGTCAGAGCAGAGTCAAAAACTCAGATTACTCTGAACCAACAAAGGAATTTTGCAGGGAATATTTATCT
>NW_017728886.1:266500074-266508143 GCF_001723895.1 Crocodylus porosus | reverse complement strand
GTTTCTTTCTTATCGGGTGCAAGATGCAAGCTGTGCATTTCTAACAATACTCCATTTCTAACAATATTTCATTTCTAACAGGTCCACAGACTATGTCAAAGGGGTCTGTGAAAGGTGACTACGTACAATCAAAGGTGAATACCCACACTTGAAATTCAAAAATGTCCACACTTCCATTCAAAATTTCCAAAGGGGTCTGCAAATGAAAAAAGGCTGGAAACCACTGGTTTCAAGCATCACCACAACCTGCTTGGAGCAGGTGTAAGGGTCCCTCTTGTTCCAGGGAGGACTCTGCATCATAGTCCCAACCATTATGGCAACTTCAGACCACATACGTTTGAAGGCTTTTCACTTTTGCACTGAATTAATCTCCGATTAGATATCCATCTTTGCTTCCTATCAAGCAGATAGTGAATTGCTCTATTATGCTGAGGAAAAACGTGTTTTTCAATGATTGCTAGGGAGGTGGTGGGGGGAACCCACCACACACACATAACACAGGAAAAAAAACTCCAAGAGGAGAATCAATTTACACTGTAGAACCTGTGGACATCCATCTATGTTTGCTAGGTAATTTAGGCCTCAAAAGCAGTACAGATAGCACGCTGAAATGGCATTGCTTGCTACCGTTCAGGGTGAATAATGTGACTCTCCGAGGCCAGGGTCATTATCTCTGTGAGGCTGCTTATTACAATGGGGGAAAAGAAATATAGCATCTACCCAAGAAGACCAATATTTTCATTTCAGAGGCACATTGGATGAAGCGGCAGCTCTGTATTTTATGGGAGATGACATCATTTCCATCCCTTCTTTTATTGTAGCCTTTTTTGTCCCCCTTCTCCTGTGGCATGGCTGATCAGAGCAACAGAGAAAATCACCCACTTTGAACTGACTCCACTTGGAATAATATAACTTGGCCTAAGGTAACAAATTAGTATATCGTAGCAGTTATGCTTTCCCAGTGACCTGGTGGGAGGACTGGTTGGAGACAGTGGTTAGCTGTGTTAGTCTGAATCAGACAGAAAGCAGGGTAGATATGCATCTTATAGACCAAACACATTACAGATTAACCTGAGTTCACACACACTTGTGCTCTTTCTATATGTATATTAAGTGCATATCTACACCCTGCCTTCTGCGGGACTAGTTTTATGCACCTTATAGACCAAACAATATATATATAGAGAGAGAGAACAAGCTTGTGTGAACTCAGGTTAATCTATAAAGTGCATATCTACACTCTGCCTTCTGCAGGACTAGTTGGAAAGTCATAAAAGAGTATGCCATGAGATGACTGCTTAAGGTTATGGAGTGGGCTATTAACATAGGCATCAAATCCCTAATGAGCTAGGACACCAGAGTACCCCAGAAGATGGTGATGGGGTTCTGATTTACAAGAGACAAAGTTCAAAAGGACTTGGAGAATGAAGTCAAGCTTGTGATTTTCTCCTCACAGCCATGTATGGGCTATGGAGCAGGGGAGCAATCTGCCTAGTATGTACAAGACTAGGGCAGGAGGAGGAAGTATAGATCCTGCCAGGCTATTGTTCCCTTCCCATTCTTCCTACTGATGATGCATGACGGGGTGTAGCCGGGCACTAGGGTGCCTGCTACCGAAGATAGGGAATGGCTTAGCTGCCAGTTGGTGAGGCAGCACGTGTTAGCTGTTGGAAGCTGATTAGATCAGCTGACCACCAGGGGGTGAGGCTTGGCCTTCATAAAGAAGGGAAAGCTGAGGCCAGATGCAGTTCCCCTCTGGCAGGAGCAGGAGCAGGAGCAGGAGCAGGCGCAGGCGCAGGCGAGCTAGCTAGCTAGCTAGCTAGCTGAGCAGCCTGAGTCAGTGGTTGCGGCCTGACCGGCAGCTATGATGCAGGGGTAGAGAGAAAGCCAGCATAGTGTGGAGTTGTGAGTATTACACCAGAGGACCGGGCGAGGCTGTAGGGGTGGAGGAGGCCTCAGCAGGAGCTCCCCAGTAAGGTGGGGGAGTTCCTGGCACCAAGGAGGGTGCCGTGTGTGGGGTTGTCCCGACCCCAGCCCATTGGGGCGACTTTGGGAAGAGTCTAGCCAAGGTGTGGGCCCAGGAAGGCAGGCCTAAGCAGTGGGGGGTCCCGACCCCAGCCCAGCGTGGGCATTACCGGGACAGGCCCCAATTGGAAGCCCCAGTTGGGAAGAGCCCGAGTGGGGCGTAGGCCCAAGTTGGGCATAGAAGGCCCGAGTGCGGGCAGCAAGCGCAAGAGGCACAAGCAAGGGCCCCAGTGGGGGCATAGAAGGCCCGAGTGTGGGCAGGGGGCGCATGAGGTGACCATAGGCCCAAGTTGGGCATAGACAGGCCCGAGTGCGGGCAGCAAGCACAAGAGGCGTGAGCCAGGGCCCCAGTGGGGGCATAGAAGGCCCGAAGTGTGGGCGACAAACATAAGGAGCGTGAGCAAGGGCCCCAGGGCGGGCAGCGAGCTTGGGAGGTGCGACCACAGGCCCGAATGAGGGCATAGAGGCCGCGGGGAGTACAGGACGCAGGCCAGCACGCGAGCAGCCATGGAGCATAAGGGAGGCAGGCCCAAGCGGGGCACTGCCTGAGAGATACGAAACACCGAGAGGGGAGTAAGCCTGTTGGGGTTCTGGACTGGGTGAGAAGGGGCACAATCAGAGAGAGAGCCGCCCTTGGGGGGGGCGTGTGTATTGAGTTGGCCCCGGGAGAAGACCAGCACCGGGACCCGGAGGAAATCCCGGCGGAGTAAGACTGGCCCCGTGCCAAGAAGGGTAGGAAGGCAGCCTTCTTCACTGAACGAACAAGATCAAAGATGTGGCGGGCGAGACGGAAGATGTGTTAGACCCAGACTTGGCACGGTAGACGAGGACACTAGGGGAGGTCACGGCACCCGTAGGGGCTGTCCTGCCACACGGGGGCATCACATTTTTAGGCCTGTGACTCCATCCCCCACTGTGAAATGACAGCACAGCGATGGGGGAGAGATTGCTATTGGGGTGTGGCCATGGTTCTGTAGAGTAAATGATGTGATCAGGAGATGAAGGATGGCATGCACATGTGAGGGATGCAGTTAAGATGGCACAGGCAACCTTAATCCAAGTCAAGTCCCTGGAAGTGCTTGGCTTTGCAACACTAACATTCCTTCATTACAGATCTTTTGAATGCAGCTCCTTAAGAAATACCTATATATTTTACTAGAACTGTTTCTGCCCTGTGGAACTACGTTGACCCCTGCACGAGCCATCAGAAGTTGAAGTATTTTCATTCATGACACATTCTGCTACCATTTGAGCTAGCAGAGGTACCAGTAGTAGAAAGCGATTATCTTTTCTGTGGATATCCCTCTAGAAATGCCAGAGGTGCCCACTCTGTTAGTAGGTTACTCAGCTCAACTGGGTCTCAGAAGGAATGAGTTCAAGTCCAGGCTGTGAAGTAGACAAGTCTCTCATCGTTATAAACCCTTGTGCCTTTGCCGTCCTTCCCCAGCTTCTTCACGTCTGTTCCTATGAGGTCTCCTCCCTTACCTTCTACCCCGGCCTCACCTTGCTTGTGGTCCACCAGCTCTTGTGATCCTCTCTTCTCTGCCCCACCCCTTTGTCTATCTTCCCTCTTCTCCTGAATCCTCCTCTCCCTCCACATCTTCTTTTCCAGTTATTTGTACCATCCTCTTGCATTTCATCTCCTCATTCCTTTCCTCTCTCCCACCCTACATCCTCCCTTCCTCATCTTGCCTTGGTACCAGCAGAAAGATGGTTAAGAGAGAGGTCCACAGTTGTTCCCAGCACCGCAGCATGATTGAGGGGATCCACTACAGGAAAAGCCTGACTCACCTGCTGATGCCCTGGGGTAGAATATACTCAATGTGGGCTGAAATTTGGGAATATGTAGCTGACAAGCTCTAACACATCTCAACTGAGCAGGAGCAGCCTGAGGGTAGGGGGACACTTAGGCTAATGGCTTGGTCAAATATGGGCATTTCTTTTCCCACGGGAAGAACAAAAGCCACATTCCTGACACCAGGGCAACTTCTACAGCCTTGGCCAAATGTCAAGGCCCTGCTCTGAAGCATGGAGGCCTGAAAAGGAGCACACAAAGCCTTGGTTATCAGGGTGAAACAGTTCTTTTGCTAATCTTGTTTTTTGGAAACAGCTGAATGAGTTTAGCTGAAACCTTCCAAAATATGCAGCCTGAGGCAGAGGTTCACTGTGGGAAATTTCATCTGGAACAATTTAAACTTGGCAAAGCAACTGAAAGGGGGTCTTACGGTGGAAAGTGCCAGGCAAACTTAATAGTGTGTGTTGCTACCTGTTCCCTCACTAATGAGATCTAGGAACACAGTGTTTTTGTATGCAACAGAGTTCGAATTCAGCTTGAAACTCTGCAACTGTAGGGCCCAGAGAAGGTGTAAATGTAGCCATAAGACTTAGTTTTCCATTGGGGCATCCCAGTGAGTTACTGGGGGAAAGCTGAAAAATGTCCCCCTGCTTTTCCACCTCTCAATATGCATCAGGTACAGCTTCTAACTTTGTATTCAGAGCGAGGATGGCAGTGCGAAAGACCTGTGTCAGCAGTGTAGCTCGCTGGCCCTGTGCCATGGGCCTGATGGATTGTAGACTCCCGTGTTGCTAGAGGAAGGATGAGAACAGATGGGATTTTGCCAATTTAAACTATGGTACACGTTTAATGTCATATTTATCTCTTCTAGCGAGCCTAAAAAAGGCAATAAGTGAACTAGATTTTACTAGAACCTGTTAAGGTCATGAAAACTGTATGAGAAGGACAAAAGGCATGCTTGCTCACATTAATCTGCTAGTAAACAACACACAGGAGGTGTTACTTAATTATTAATGTGTGTAATGTCTCCCTTAATGAGCAGGTCAGATGATTTTGTGGCTAAATTGCCGGATTAGCATCCTAGGGTCCTTGTTTCGGTTCTTGGCAATATAACAAGGACCCTAGGATGTGGTTTTGGCAAGTTGCTTGATACTTCCCGTTCTATGTGTCTCTAAAATGGGTATAACATCAGGTCCAATAGTTACTGGTGCCTGTAGGCACAGCTGTAAGAGAAATCGTACTGAAGACCTATCATTGTTAGTAATCCAAGGTGCTTAATGTCCCCATTAATTTACAAAGTAGATCCTCCTCCATATAACATTTGTCCCAGATCACAGAAGCATAGAGAATGAGGGTTGGAAGGCACCTCAGGATGTCATGTCTAGTCCAACGGCCTGCTCAGACAGAACCAGCCCCAGCTACATCAACCCAGCCAAGGCTTTGTCTAGCCAGGTCTTAAAAACTTCCAAGGATGGAGATCGCACCACCTCTCTGAGTAACCTGTGGCAGTGCTTTACTACCCTCCTAGTGCTGATGTTTTTCCTCATATCTAACCTAAAGTTCCCTTGCTGCAACTTGGGACCATTGCTCCTTGTTCTGCAATCTGCCACCACTAAGAACAGTCCAGCTCCATCCTCTTTTCAACCCCCACTCTCCTCACAAGTCATGTCCCCAAGCCCCAAACCATTTCATTGCCCTCCACTGGACTCTCTCCGATAGGTCGACACCCTTTCTGTAGTGTGGGTCCAAAACTGGACACAGGACTCCAGATGTGGCCTCCCCAGTGCTGCCCAGAGGGGAAGAATCACCAGCCTCAATATGCCGGCAATGCTCTTGCTAATGCAGCCCAGTATGCCACTAGCCTTCTTCTCAACAAAGCTGCACCATTGAATCGTATTCAGTTTATTGTTTACTGTAACCCCCAGGTCCTTTTCTGGAGAGACAGATGTCACACAGAAATACAGCCCATCACTGAAATTATAATTTATTAAAGGCCAGTAGAGTAAAGCAACCGACTTCTAAACTGCAAAATCTGGGACAAAGGGCTGAAAGTCCCACGGGCCTTCACCGCCGGCTGTCTGGTTCCAGGTCAGGCTCATGCAGCCACCTTAATGTGGCATGGCAGATGGGTTTGAGCCCAAGTGAGGGTGCCTGTTAAGGCTGTGTGAAATTTCACCCGGCGTTTCATTGCAAAGCTGCTTCGATGCATTTCAAGCTCAAAAGAGTGAAATCAAAATGAAACAAAAGACTTTGATACAGCTTTGAAATGAAACAAGGGCATTCAAAACATTTCAAAAGTTTTGAAATGTTTTGAGTTTCAAATCCAGGCTTACTTGGCTTCCAGTTCCGGTCCCAGCTGGCAGCAGCAGCCTCCTGTCATCCAGCAGGCAGATCGGGGGCTCGCCCGCACCCCCAGGAGGGCTTTGGGGGCTGTGCCGGACTGCTCTTGGAGGTGCGGGCCCCTGATCTGCCTGCCAGATCACAGGCTGGTTATGCCTGCCCAATCCCAGGGCGGGGGCAGGTCCCCACATGAACTGATCTGCCCCAGACCCTGCCACTGCCCTCAGGTGCTGACCTGTAAGGATGTGATGTACCCATGAAGAAGCTGGCCAGTATGGAAGAGGATATGTTAATGTGAGGATAACCAATTGTAGGGGTAGGATGCAAGTCAGATTTGCACCTGAACTGGACAGCCAGATGATTGTAGGATGGGACTGGTCATCCCTGCATAAAGTTTTAGAGGAGGTCCATCGCGATGAATTAAGATGAAAAGGCTGGCCCAGAGCTGAAGGCTGGGTAGCCAAAGAGGAGGCATCTTCCTCAGGGGAACAAGACTTGGTGAACCTAGGAGCAGGAGCCATGGGACCTCAGTTCAGGATGGCGCAGGAGGAAGACGAGGAATTCCTGAGGATCCGGGAGGAGGTGGCCCATGTCGAAGATGTAAGTGACCCACATTTTGAAATACATAATGGGTTATTATACAGAGTAAGGAAGCACCCAGTCTGAGGCGATTGGACACAAGAATTAATGGTGCCACATCCTTTTCGTAGACGTGTATGGGGCTTGGCCCACACTACTCCTATGGGAGGGCATTTTGGGAGAGACAAGACTCTCTAAGATCAATCAATGGTTGATAGTGGAATACCTTGTCTCTGCTGCTTTTAACTTTTTGCTGGCAAAGGCAATTGGTCATTGCATGCCCTCCTGGTCTTGACATAACATTGCTCCTGCGGCATCTGTCCGTAGAATAAAAATTTTAGAAAAATCAGGTGTTATGACTAACACATCATTGCACAAAGCCTTTTTGATGTTCTTGAAAGCCCTTTCCATCTGTGATGTTCACCATATCGAGCCATGAACCTTCCCTCTGATCGCATCCATCAGGGATCCCCTGAATCTCTCAGTTCTGAGAAAATGAGCTGAAAATCTTACAAGAACAAACTTACTAGTGACTTTTGTGTCACAACTAAATTGGAAACAATATTGCCTCATAATGCCTGAGGGTTTTCTTTCAGAACCAGGAATTCAGTGGCATAGGAAAATAAAAAATAACAGGGGGAAAAACAGTTTTCTATTGTGCTAAATTCACTGTCATTGAAAGTCTATAAATCAGGATCAGACATCTTTCTCCAAAAGCTGCTGCTGTACATAAAGCATCCAATTCATAAACATCTGGAACAAGAAGGGATGATCACTAAGACTCAACAGGGATTTATTAAATACAGAACAAGCCAAAACAACTTGTTACCCTGTCAAAAAGGGAATATAAGTTTAGTGTATAAGAGGAATGAAAGGGAATACAAGTTTAGTGTATAAAGGAATGCATTTCATATAATACAGTTGGATTTCAGTAAGATGTTTGGCAAAGCCCAGCGCTATTTCTTATGAATAAACTAGGGGAAATATGGGCTGGAGTGACCTCCCATTTGGTGGATACATAAAAGACTGAATAACTGCAAGCAATGGTCAAATATTAAGCGGTTGATGTCAGGTGGGCAGGAGGTGTTGGTGCAAAATAGACCCCTGCAGAATCACACCTCTGTACTATTTAACATTTTATGAAATGACCTGAACACAGGAATAAGGAATACACTGATCAGATCTGCAAATATCACAAAACAGGGAGGAGATGAACATTTTCTGGAGGGTAGTTTTAAAATCTCAAGGAATCTTGATAAATTGGAGATCTGGTCTTTATATAACAAAATGCAATTTCATAAAAAGAAATGCAAAGTGCCACATATTGCCG
>NW_017728886.1:266494990-266499974 GCF_001723895.1 Crocodylus porosus | reverse complement strand
GGAGGGGGGTAGGCAACAGATGCACAAATCCAGAAGGAAGGATAATTGGCTGGGCAGTAGCATTGCTGAGAAGGGTTTGGGGGGTCTGGGTGGTTACAAACTGAACATGAGCCAGTAATATAATATTGTCACAAGAAAAGCAAATGCAGTTTGCAGATGTATTAACAGAAGTACTGAACTGTGTGTATAATGGAGGAGGAGATGGTACCAATCAGCACTAGTTAGGCCTCAGCTAGAATACTAGGTCCAGCATTTTAAGAGGATGTACTGAAACCAGAGAGAAACCAGCAGGGATTACAGACTCAAGTCACTGGAATGCAAGTAGTACAAAGAAAACCAGGAGGACCTGGGTATGTTTAATTTGGCTAAAATAAAATGAAGGGGGATATGTTAGCTATTTTGAAATGTTTAAAAAGATGCCATAAAGACAATGGAGAAACATTGTCCTCCATGGACCCAGAGGGAAGTCAGTAAGTTTAAACAGACTCAGATCAACCCTCAAAGAAAACACCCAGTCAGTGTGTCTACACGTTCATGCACCGTAGTTACTGTGAATTACGTTTAGTATTAATAAGTGTGCATTAACTACTGTGCATTAAGTTTATTGCATTAATAACCAAGTAGTAAATCAATGCAGTAGTGCCAGGACATGGCTTTTTAGTGATGCTAATGTCTCATTAGCCTAATATTACTGCACAGTAACGTATTAGTACGGTTTTTGCCTGGCACACTGCGGCATAGTGTTATTATGCTACTGCTCGGTCTCTATTAGCATCTCATGTAGATGCACCCAGTGTGTACCAGATAGTAGAACAACTGAACTAACTTCTGAGAGATGTTGGTCAACCTCTTACCTGAAGAAGGTAGATAGGCTATGTGGATAAGTTGGATAGGTGGATAAATTAAGCGGATAGGATATCTCAGATAGGGAGGGTACAGGATTAATGATTCATGCATCTGGGAAGAAATGACCCTTGAAGTCCCTTTCATGTTCCTCAAACCCAATGTATGGGTAGAGCTATCTGGGATATTTTATGCTATAATTATGTCACCACAAGCTCCTTGTGACCATGGCTATGTGACTTCTGATTTGGCAGGCACAATGCATGGAGTAGTGCACCATGTTTTATTATGGTGCTGCAGGCATGGCCTTGGAAAACTGAATTAGGCATGCAAACTGGAAAGCCTGGTCTAAATAATCCAGTTGATGGCACACAGCAAATCAGAAGCAGATTTGGTAAAACCCCTCAGGTATCCCAATGACTTACACCAAGGAACAAAATAGTTTCTGTGCTGGATTAACACTTAACCACAAGAATTTACCAAGACAGAAAGCATGAACATTTAGTAGACTTTTGAGTGAGGGGCAATCTCCAAGTAAAGACTTGAATTAAAGTGCTTTCCATCTGAGCAAAAGCAAGGCCAAACTTCTTTGTGCAAAAGTAGATGGGCTTATACAGTCAACTGGCTCTGAACTAAGCAAGAAGAGGAGGAGTGTTTTCTTAACCTAGATAGCTTGTTTTTTACTTCAAACATCATAGGAAGGCTAAGAATATATTTCCCCCCCCTCCAAACCAAAACCAAATGAATGAGATGGGAATAGAAGTACTTGCATAAAAGGGATATGGAGTATGATTAAGTGATGAAGAATGGGATTAAAAGACACAGTTGCAAACAAGTGGGATGATTTTCGTATGTAGAAGGTCAGTTTATAGATAGACAAAATCTCTGTAGGAGCAAAAGAAATGGAAGCAGTGCCAGAAGGATTGCACAACCTAAAGAGGGATTTCAAATGTCAGCAAGCTACGAGTCTAAGGAAACAACTATGGTGGTAAACTACTTCAGTATATAAGGAATGAAAAACAAAGGAAAAATGACACTGAGCATCTCCCTTAGTTCATCAGGACCAGAGGAAAGTATGGATGAATAATGCCTTTACCAAGGTTGTTGGTTTAATAAAAGATATCACATCTACCCAAAGAACCTATGTCCTTAGACCAACATGGCTACAACTAAGTAGTTGGACAAAAGTTATTTGCAAGCTTTCAGGCACAAACACCCTTCGTCAGGAATAGCAAGACTCTGCTGGTGTTACATATTCTCCAAAGTAGAAAAGAAGCATTTCCAATGGCCAAAGCAGTGAGTGGTTGCATGCCAGTTGAGTCATTTTAGTATTACAGGGAAAGCTATGACAGTAAACTTTTAAAAACTTTTAACAAGACAAAAAAAGGTTCTGATACTTAACTGGCATAAAACAGTGCCGCTGTAGCCAGCCAGCCCAAGATTTAGCAAAAAGGAACTAAAGAAAAGCTTAATTAGGAAAATAAAGGTTTTGTACAACTAGCTATGGTTAAGAGTAAGTAGAGGAATACTTGGAAAAATACACACAACCAAGGCATTGGATTTGAAACAGGAACTAATACAGGGAAGTCATATAGCTGATAGTATACAGAAAGCTAAGGCTGCAACCTCTATGCCCCTGAAAGCTGGAAGTTGTAGGGGTCAAGAGGCAGGGGGCAAATCAGGCTGGATAAGCCTTGCCAAAATGCTCTCTCCGGTAGCATATGTCACTGTGAGAGAAAGGGCACCGGGCTAGCTGGACCTGAATTCTGACCCAGTCTGGCATTTCATATGATTTGTATCTTCTCAGAGTCCAATTAGATAATAACCAGAGCCCCTTCTGATTTTAAAATCCATAAATAAGAATTTAAAGCCCAGAAGGTCATCTAATCTAATATCCTGTGGATCATTTTTACCCAAGAACTTGTGTGGATCTTTTGGGAAGCCATCTACTCTCATTATGAAAATACCTAGAAATGGGGAATCCACCATTTCCCCAGGGAGTTTATTCCAGTGGTTCATCACCGTCACTGTTCAACATCCATCAGTGGCCAGATTCATCAGTGGTCTTGGTCCAGCTTCAGCTTCCAGCCATTATTGCTTGCTGGCCCTATTTCCAAGAGAGTAAAACCCCTCTTAGCTCCCGATATCCCCCTGTGAACGTGCTCACGCACTGTAACCAACTCACTTCTCAGTCTCCTATCAATAAACCAAACTGACTGAATTCTTTATGTTTCTCGGTGCAATGTATTTTCTCCAAACTTCAGATCACATGTAAGGCTTTTTTCAACGCTATTTTTTCAACAGGCTTTTTTCAAACATGGACATAAGAACTATATTCCAGTATTGATCTCCTGTGGAAGCAAATGAAAACCTACCTCCTTTCTGGTACTCTTGACTTTTTCTACAAGCCATTCGTTGTCTCAGCCACATACCTCAGTGGGAACTTGGATTGAGTTACTTGCTCAGACTCACTCCTAAATCCTTTCCAGAGTTACTGCAGCCCCCTACTTCACCAGTTTTGTAGACACATGCAGTGGAATGCACCCTGGAGCATTAAATGGCATTGCTAATGCACTCAGGACATTAGTGAAGACTATTTTATTTCTAAAATAATAGAGAATGAAGGCGGTACTGGCCAAATGAAAGAGGGAAAGTAGGGGAAGCAAAGTTAGTACTGATCTTCCAAAAGAGAAAGAATGATCCTAACATATAACTCCATAATCCTACTATTCTTACTAATCAGATGAATTGTAAAACCTATTTTAGAGGATAATAAAACCATGAATAAGGAGCAACATGGGGTTTTCAGAGAATTAAGCAACTGTTCATCTGAGTGCTTAAACACATGCATGTCCATGGAAGGACTCACATGAATGCTAAGTGCTCACTTAAATATAAGGCTAAATCCAAATCTCAATTCCTTCTGGTAGATCCTCCCAAATTAGTGTCATATGTTGTTTTTACTAAGGATCCCTTGTTCCCTCTGAGATGCCATGCCTTTAATGGAGGAAGGGGTGCTACTTCCAACTCCTGCAATATCCTCACCAGTTATGTTCTCCCAGTCAGCCAGACCTCAGTGAGGCCAGCAATGTAACACATGGAGGAGAGAAGAGCTGAAGTCAATAGCAGGAACCAGTAACACGAGGTTTAGATTGGAGCAATGCAAGATAATGAATGTTTGCAGATATGCTCAGGAAATGAGACACTGGGGCAGGAAGAAGTGTCCTACGCATGGGGACAAGGAATAAAGAGCACACTTGCAAGAGGGAAACTATCCTGGAAGAGATCTAGGGACATGGTGGACAACTAAGTCAACATGAGCTGCCAGTTACGGTGGGCTGCCTAAGCGAGCAAATGTGAACCAAAGGGGAACAAACAAGGGGAAAGCTACTCAAAACAGGGATGTGTTATTAGATACCACTTTATGGAAGCTGGTACTGGATCAATGCCCAATGCTGGTTGTTTCACACTAAGACAGGTTGGAAAAGTCTTTGAAAAAAAGCTGCAAGAAGGCTAGAAAACCAGTTTTGTAGTAACAGGCTATAAATCTTTTGAGTTCAGCCAATACAAGGTTTCCAGAAGGCACGAGCATAGTCAGTAATGCCACAGGCACTGTGATGTTCAACACTGCAGGGATGAACGTTTCAAAGCTTGAGCCCTACAGAGCAATTTGGAGCCCTGGGGACAGAACTGCCGAGGCCGGGGAGAAGCGTAAACACTGTAAACCTTGCAACTGCAGCATGTCCACTGTTGATCAAGCAACCCAAAACAGCATCTCTTGCTCAATGCCACAGATAGTTCAATGCACAAATTGGCCTGATCAGCTACTTGCATGCTCAGAGAAACCAAACCCACCAGTGATGTCATGGACATAGTTTCATAGTTTCTAGGGTCGGAAGGAACCTGAGTAGATCATCTAGTCCGACCCCCGTGCCATGGCAGGAAAGAGTACTGGGGTCAAATGACCCCAGCAAGGTGTTCGTCTAACCTCCTCTTAAAGCCCCCCAGGGTAGATTTCATAGATTTCATAGACATTAGGGCTGGAAGGGACCTCGGGAGAGCATCGAGTCCAGCCCCCTGCCCAAAGGGCAGGAAGTCAGCTGGGGTCATAGGATCCCAGCAAGATAAGCATCCAATTTAC
>NW_017728886.1:266463732-266494979 GCF_001723895.1 Crocodylus porosus | reverse complement strand
GTGAAGTTTGCCTTCCTGAAATCTAGGGTTGCTGCCTTGCTGCAGGCCTTTGCCACCTTGAATCTTTTTTGACATCTTTGAATTCAAAGGATGAACAGCAACACCAACACAGCTTTAATTATTCCCAAAATATGTGCTGTGCCAGTCAGTCCACGAGAAGCCTTACCCACACCAGTGCTCTGAGTTATCCTGTTCCTTACTATGTTGGAGCAGAAGACAAGAGATGCCACTTCCCCATCCAGCCCTGTTGTGTGCAGATCCAGAGCTGTTAGATGTGCTCTGGGGAAGCCTTCCAGATCAAGCTCCTGAGATGACATTGATGGAGGGACATTTGGTTTGTTGAACTTAGGTGCAAGAGAAGCACCAATGCTGCCTAGCAATGGTAACACTTCTTGGAACGCTCAAGTACAGAATTGTAGACATTTAAGGACATTTAATAGGAAAAAAAATAAGACACCTACAAACCTTAGGATAAGGTGACAACCTAGCAGAAAGTTTGAGTGTTGCATCTTTGGACTTTTGGCATATAAATTAGGAGGTAGGTGGGCTTGGTTACCTGAGATATGATGTACATGGAAATAGTGTAGACATACCCCCACTAGCTTTAAACTATCCATTTCAGGTACTGTTATTGGGGTACTTGCAGAAGCATGTTGCTTGGCATAGGATAAATAACCTCCCATGGAAGCTGTGTAAATGCTCTGGAATTAGCCCACATTGTCTACCATGCAACTATGGTCATACTGTGACTGGTCCCCAAACTTGGCAGGGGCATGTCTATTCCTAGCTGCAATATGAGCATCCCAGATGCATCTCAAGTGCTTTGTTTTTTTCCCCCTTACATAGTCTGAAATACCTACCGCAGAAAGATTTCTTCTACCAGAAAGCCTGTAGCAGGGCACTAAGGTGCCTGCTACTGGGATAACTCCACAGGTGCCGGTTGCTGGGGCAACTAGAGGGAGTCAGGGACAGACATGTGCTAGTGGTCAGCTGACCAGAAGGGGCAGGGCCTGGTTCCCATTTAAACCCCAGGGCGGAGGCCAGGCAGGCAGTTCCCTGCTGGTAGCCTAGGGGGAAAGAGCTCTGCTGGAGTGAGTAATGAGCAGAGGCCAAACTACAGGTACAGCCTGAGATTGAGGACAGATGGAGCAACTCTGGTGTAGTGAGAGGAAGGCTGGAGCCAGATGGCTTAGATTTATGTTATAGCCCAGGGGCTTGTGTTTTGTTTTCTGTTTTCACTGGTGGCTTGGGAGAAGCCATACGGGGATGGAGGAGGCCTCATAGGGGGTCCACAGCAGTGTGGGGACCTGGGCACCAGAAAGGGTGCAGTATTGGGGTGCGCTGACCCCTACTGTGTGAGAAGCCACTGAAAAGGGGTGTGCCGGCCCGAGCATCAGTGAGGCCGCAGCATTGGGGAGTGTGCTGACTCAAGTGCCAGAGGAGGTGCTGCATTGGGGTGTGCCGACTCGAGCCCAGATGAGGGGGCAGCGAGGAGCCCCAGACAAGGGAGGCAGTGAACCTGAGCACCCAGTGAGGCACGGTGCGAGACAAGGGCTGCGGAGAGCCCAAGCGCCCAGTGAGGCACGGTGCGTGACAAGGGCTGCGGAGAGCCCAAGTACTAGATAAGGCTGCGGTGAGCCCGAGCACCAGAGAAGGTGCAGCGAGAGAGACAGGGGCTGTGGAGAGCCTGAGTGAAAGTGAAGTGTCGAGTAAGACTGGACAATGTTCAGTACATCTGCGAAGCTTGGGGCATGGTACAGGGATGGATGGAGCCATGCGCAGTCCATAAGGCCGGTGTGCACGGAACACCCATTATAGAAACAGGACAAGTGATAGCAGGAGAACCGTGGCCAAGAGGATGAAAGGCAGCCTCCCTTTAATATATATAAGACCAAGACGTGGCGGGTGAGATTTGAGGGTGCTTCTAGGCAGCTTGGGATAGTACAGAGGGCAACTGGGGGAGAGCACGGCGACCCTAGGATGCCCCTCCTGTTACAGAGCCCTTTCTAATTTAGTTGACAAAGGCATAACAAGACCCAAAGAGCTCAAAATTAAAAACCCATCAGACAAAACAGGCACATGCTTTTAATAATTAACCATTGCAACAACTTACCTTAGTATGTAATGGCTTTTGCTGTTCCTTGAAATCTTTTAAACAGGGCTTCACACCTCCCCAAGAGAGAGAGACTCTCATCCGCAAGCAATGAGCTTGATACTAAATCACTGAATGCAATTCTATGACATGAGTTCTGCCAGGGGTTAGACTAAATGAATATATACACTTACTCCTGATCTTCACAGCTATGAAGCCATGAAAAACTGCAGAGTAGCAATGCCGGGGAAAAAAAGAGGAGGTAATATTGGACAGCAAAATGAGATATGTTCATAAGGTGATCCTGTACCGCAGCAAAAATAGCCAGTGCAATCACATCAAGAAACAGGGAGGTAATAGCCCCCCTTTTTATATGTCTCAAGTGTAAATTCAATGGCCCTGAAAACTGTTAAAATATGGAGGGACTCAGAGAAAAATCAACAAAAGTAATTAGGGTCTGGAAGAATGGAGAAGCGAGGAGTGCCTAAGGGACCTCTTTGCCACCTGTCTGTATACAGCAGCTAGTATGATGGGGTCCTGATTCTGAAGGAGGGTGCTGGCTCTACCATAATAAAAATACAAATCATAATAAATAATAGCCATTGACGTCAATGGAAAATGGTCCCATTGACGTAGAAGTATATTGGATTCAGCCTTAAAAGAGATAAATGTGAGTAGGTTGCCAAAGTGCGAATGAACATGTAAATGTCAAAAATGTGTAAACAGCAAGGGAGACACCATTATTTCAGGTGATAAGAAGGTCTCTAACCCAGGATTAGAAGAGGTGAATGGTCTAACTAGAATAGAAACTATTGTGACCCCTTTCAAAGGGCTTGTGCAATGAATCATGCCGGTGAATTTCAGTTTGCAAGAAGACGAACAGAAAGAAAAAGTTTCAAAAATGCACATTAAAATAACAGTTCACAGGAACCATTTGCATTAGACATTTGCATTAAACCAGTTCATAGTTTGATATTTTCTTCACAGTTTTGGGCATCGTCTGTTCAGGAAGCCAGTGCCATCTGACTTCAGTGCCAATTCACTGAATGAGGGTGAATAGTTAAAGCAGTAAAAGCTCAAATAGTTTGTGAGCACAAACCACTCATGATTTTAAACAAAGAAATGTACTGAGAATTGACGTGTCTGTGCATAGCATATCAAAAAAAGGGTCTTCAACTGATGAATTAATTGTTGGTTCTGAACAATTCTTCAGCCTGTAGCTACTAATAATGAATGAAATTAGGACAGAGCAAATGTATGTCGCATATCAAGAAATCTGTTTCGAAGTGAAGTACGTTCGCCTGTGGAAAAGTCTTGCAAGAGTAAATATTCCACCACATGGCCCAATTGGAATTGGATAGGGCAGCAGAATACTAGAAAATGTACTGGGAGGGAAATAGTGAACATGACAAAGCCTGTCCTTATTTCTGCCCATTGTCTTCCCACTGCAAAATGCAGGAATCCACGGCCCTAACCGACCCACTAGATAATATTGTTTCCAAAATCAAAAGATCACACTTTAAATTTCAACACTCTCTGTTTCAGGTCGTCAACCCCTTTTGGGAGCCAGCCTTATAATTTTGTGATGCCTGAGGTAAACACAGAAATACAGCCAGCGGTTGCCTTTGGACATTAAACATCAGGAGTACTTTTCTGAGTTGTAAATTTGTCGCGTGGTGGTGACTTCAGTGCAAGAACACGCTATAACGTGGGCTTGAGTGAATTCGCTTGGAAATGGATTCCTTATGGGAAATGCTGGATGCAAACTATTAAATATTTCAGAGTTAACTTGTGAAGACTGCAGAGGCTAGCAAGGCAAGATGGGGGGAAAAATCAGGCAAATTATCTCTTGATTTTTGTTGAATTATATAAAATATTCTGAAGATAGGGGCCCTTCAGTGAAAGTGTGAATGCCTTCCAACACAGCACTCCAGGAGAGCTCAGGATACATAACATAGGAAGCCCCAGTGTTTGAAAAAGATGTCTATAGCAATTCGGATTGCTTCTATAAAGGACAACCCACTTCAAGAAAGAGAAATAGGACACGACCAGCCTACTTTTTCCTCCAAAGTGTCTGAACTTCCAGTTAATTATGCAGACTCCAACACATTTCTGACACCTTTGGAGTTAAAATGTGATTGCTGGTTCTCAAAGTAGACGGTGAGGTTTTTTTGAGAGCAAATTCCCTTTTTACCTGCAGCACCCATCCCCTACTCTCCCCTGTAGATTGGTCAATACTTTCAGTGAAAATCTGGTCCCTTCTGAATGGATCTGAAGCTGCAGAAAGATGCAGCATGAAACAAAAGTCTTGTATCGGAGCTGGACAAGATGGCCCTTGAGTTTCTGCTCAACTGTGAATCCTTTCATTGTATTGTTAGAGTAATGCTGTAGCTGTCTTGGTCCAGGAATCATGGGAGAGGCATTATGGGAGATCATCGTAGGGTGCTTCTTTTATTGGACCAACTGTGTCATTGGGATAGAATTAGACAAGACAAGAAGTTGCTCTTTAGGTCCAATTCTTTTTATCCACAGAAAAGACATCCAGACGAGCGTGGCCGTATGGTACGTGGCTCCTCAGATGTCTGCAGCACCATGCACTACACATTCAGGTGTGCTCTCCGCTGCAAGGTAGCAGTGCAGGGGTTTGGTCTTTTTACCCCAGGAGATCCCAGGCTCCAAAAAAAAAGTGGGGTGGTGCACGTGGGGACAGCACGTGCCACGCAAAACCATACTCCGGCTGCCAGGCAGGCTCCAAGTGACAGGATCACTGCTGCTGCAGTCCCACGATGCCCTCAGGACCCCAGGTAAGGCTGCTGGAGCCACCCCAGTGCCGGCACCAGCCTCCCCTACCCCGCTGCTATACGTGAGAGGACGTGGGGCACAGGTGTTCCCCAGGGAAAAGTAGCAGTGGCACAAGGTGTCCCACTGCTTGTTGTGCCCGAGGAAAGCCAACATCCACGCTCATATGGCCAGTAAGCTCGAAAGCCTCTATACTGTGTCCTGCACAAGAGCCTCAACCCCGTTTTCAGGGATCAAAAGATCATCCCCTTTCCATGCTCATTGTCTGCAAGGAGGGTAATCGCTCTCAATTGCAACAGCAGCTTGTGTGTCATGAACACCTGGACTCTGAACTGAGACCTCCAACTTGTCTCAATTAAGTGACTGACAGGTGCTAATGATGGTTGCCAGCACACTGGCCCCTGCTAGGTTTTGAACCAGTGACCCCCAAGGGGAGCAAGTCCATACATCCTTACTAGCCCCCTTGCAGCTGAGCTTCAAAAGACCTCACCCTCAGCATCAACAAAATTGCAGCAAATGACTTCTATGAGCCTTGTCATACCGGCAATGTGAAAAGCAGCAACTCACTGAAAGCTGCTGGAGAAGACTTCAATCAGCATTAAACTCCCATGTAATTAAACCTGAGCAACTTTTCAGAAACATAGTTTAAGTCCCAAATCAAGATAGCCGATTAGAGATGGGTCAGACTTCACGCACAGAACCAAGAGGTACTTGGCTTTATGTTGCACGTGTTAAATTGTTTCCCAGCCTCTCTGATATTAGCTGGTTAGCATAAAGTCTCTTAAGGGAAAAGCATTTTTCAGGCTTCAGTTTAATCAAAGCAGCTTGGGATTGACTGCCTGGTATTAAAGACACGCACCATCTTGTAGTCTAGAGATAATGACAGAGACACCATCATTTCCATCCTGTAATATGCTTCAATTTTGTCTTCAACCTGAAGCTCAATTAAGAAATAAATATCTCTAAAACAGGTGAAAGAAAAATACCCTAAATCCCTTAGATTTAAGTAGAATAGAGCACTAATTTAAACCCAGAAATTATTGATGCATTTTACATGGCTTTCTATTAATCAGCATCAGATTGAGCTCAATTTGCAAAATTCATGTGGCATCTATTAAACATTTTCTTCTAAGTAAGTAAATGAAAGAGATTTACTAATTCTGGTAGACACTTCATGAATTGGTAATGGCAGAGAGATACTAAACATAGAGGGACATATTAAATCTGTACAAAATGCAAAATAGTCCTCAGATCCCTGCTAAATTCATTTAATCCCTTCTTGCATATTTTAAGGCCCGTCAGATTTTATAAATATTGATACAAAGTAGTGAAAGGCAACTGCTTGTATGAAAATGTTCAAGTCTGTAAATGTTAAAAAGCCCAGATCAGAGAAGCCTGCCTAAGCTGCACACTACGAAGTTTGATTTTTCTGACTTGTTTCCTTCTACTTTGCAGACCCTAACCTGACTAAAAGGGGCAATTTCCCAAGATTGTCCAACTCTAGAGGGGAATATGCATGTTTTAGCCTGATACAAGACATCCAGGAATTTCTCATTCCTTTTACCCCACTCCCAGAGCAAATAGTTTCTCATCTATGTCCAAACAAAATCCATCCAGCTGGAGAAAGACCCATAAGCTATAGGCAACATTGAACATAGCGATTGGAAAGTGGACTGAATGAATGCCCGCTCTTATCAACTGCTTCAGCAGCTCACGTTGGCTAACAAAATCACAAACCTACTAATGGGTCATACTTTGCTGCAGTATATGCGTGTCAAAGTAGCATCCAAAGGTCCAGTCAGGATTATTGCTCCATTGGGATAAGCCTTGTACAAACAGTCCCTACTTTACTGACCATATACAGTAAGACCATAGAGTCTCCGGTGTCCTGTGCAGACAGAGCAATTTCTGCAATGAAACCAAAGCTAATTTGGTTTCTAAGTCACATTGCCAATGCACCCAAAGGCCAACTCTAAGGTCCACCAAAGTCTATGGAAAACTTCCCATCGACTTCAGCATGGTGCCACATTCACCAGTGTAACTTGATGAAGTTCTCAAATCCTTTGAGCAAAACTATAGTCAGTTGTGAGCGAATTCTAGTTAGACTTTCTGTTTCATGGTGAAACTTTGCATCCATCTGGGGCTGTACATGATTTCAATATGAAGTCAAGTGAAATGTGTGGCTCCTCTCTGAGATTTTAAATGTTTGCTTCAATGCCGAACTCAAATGAAAACTCTCCCTTTGGGCTCACAAGCCCACACAACTTAAAAATAAGCGAAGAGTTTGCACAACCCCCCATGAAACAGCACGCAGAGCTCCCAGCCAGTTCTAGCTGTAGAAACAACTTTTTTTCCTTTATTTTTAGCTTCCCAAACTTATTCAGCATTAGCTGGCAGGAAATATTGCAAGTGTAAATTCAGTTTTGCTCCGTGGTGCTGTTTGCTATTTGTTTTATTACGCTGTGTTGACTTTTATTTTTTGCACTAAGCAACTTCGCTGTGCCAAAAATCAAGCCAGCTTATGCATTATTTACTAGTTAATAACACAAAACATATGTCTCTTGGAGAAATCATGTTTTCCCCTCTTGGTCGGTTAAAGGACCAGATCTTATGAGATGTTGAATACTCTCCTTGATGGGTGTATATTGTCTAGAATCCCTGGGATCAAGGTCACTCAGTACCTATCACAATAAGGCACTGAAACATGGACCACTGCCAAACGGCCGAGATTATCTAGGGAAGAATCCGCATTTTGCAATTCTGAGAATATATATATTTGCATTTTCAGGTTTTGATCCATCATTTTAATCTGCTGTTTCTTAGGTGGCACAGTGGCTTTTAAGGGAACAAAATTAGCCAGATGGGGTGAGCGCCAGCCAAAGTCTCTGGGTGACTCAGTAAAAATTATTTTTCGGCATTTATGAAATGGGGACTGGTATGTTCCTTAGCCAGGTGCAGCAAGTCCTGATAACATACAGTCTCGTTTCCACGTGGTCTCCTCTCTGGTTTGCTGTGACAGCACCTGGGTTTCGCAAAGGATATTGTCCCATCTGAATTTCTCTCGTCCCACATCATTTAATAGTAATTATTTCATTTGGGGAGAGAGATACCAAATCAGTGAGCTCTGCCCTTGGCTCAGAAGATGGTGAGATTGGTGTGGCAGCAATGGGTTGCAAGGGCCAGCTCCTAAAAAACCTACACCTGGCCCTTGTGGGTATCTGTTCTATTGAGTCACTGGAAGATAACACTCCTGGCTGTCAACCAGGTGGGTGTTCACTTACCTTGGGCCAATCCTATGGAAGACTGAAGTCTGGAGTTGGATCCAGTATCCCAAGATGAGTCAATGCAGAGTACTGAGGGTTGTTTGTTTGGTTTTTTGCTCCTTAGAAAGGCTGCTGAGACTGGGAGCAGGGCTGTAGCATGATGGAGTATTGTCCATGGTTGGCAGCTTTATTCCTAGGACTGGTACATTTTGCCTAGAAGTCATGGATGCACAGATCCCTGTGACTGCCTAATAGGATAGAGCCTGGTCTTCTGGCTTGCTGCAAATTCACATCGGCTAATAGCTGTAGCTGCAAAAATGTCTACCTGGAACAATTCTACAGGGAACCAAGGCTATGATCTTTCTTGGCAATTTGGGCACATGTGCCTTTTTATCCTACATTAGCTCAGGTCTTCTCTTCCCTGTTTGATTTTTTAAATCATAACTGACCCTTTCTTTTAGCAAGATAGCATTGGAAGGGGGCTGCTGGGCTATCAAGTCTAGTTCCCCTCTATTCTTGGAGTCCTCATGTACAAGAGTCCTTGTCATTGAGACATTTTGCCTTCCTCTTGTGCCCTAAATCAAGGTCAGCCACACTCATAGGACAAGGTATGTTCTGGCTGATGCGAAATAGGGAATGGCTCTTATTATGGGTTATTTTTCAGTACAACAGCTCCAAGTGACTCCAGTGATAATCAAGGTCTCACTGTGCTGGGTATTTTCATATCCATATTAAGAGCACTGTTCCACAGAGCTTGCAAAGTACAAAACAGAACCTGGGAGGAAACCATTTGTTGTATCCCCATTGTACAGGCACGAGAGTTAAGCCAAAGCGGATTTGTTGAACCCAAGTTCCCGGTCCCAGTTATGTGGCTTAACCACAAAACGACTCTCATGTTTTCTCTATTGCTTTCTGAATCCTACTGCTTGTGCCCTTCCACCTTGGAATTCAGTGCCTATAAAACGCATATCCTGAATTTCAGTGAGATTTACAGAAGCGGCAGATTCACTTCAGGGGATTAATAGCTGGAGGGGGCGGCAGGAACGGCAGGGCACCACACTGGTAATGGCAAATTATCTAATTAGAATGGAAACAGGACCCAAGTCAACTAATCGTTAACAGATTTCTTCTTCTCCCACCCTCCACATCACATGCACCTCCCATAATGACTCCATAGTAATTACCCAGTAGTTATACACAACATTGCGAAAATTAAGGAAATTACAAATGGGCCCAGTGCATGCCAGGGTTGGACTCTCTAGTGAACCACATAATCATTTCTACATTTGGCTTCTTTCAGCATGTGAATTAGTTAGGGAGTAGGAGCCTGATCAGCTGGAGCTAATTCATGTTGGTTACTGCACTGGAGACTGGAGACATTTAGCTTTTGGCCGCAGGTCCCATAAAAACAAGAGTAACCACTTGTACAAGATGAGACACAGCCAGGATCAGAGGAGGATCTTGCCTTGCCTTTGCTTTGGCACTGTGCGTAGACATTCGCTCCTGCAAAAAGCGCAATCCAAGCTGAAATCTCTCCTGGCACAGGAAGCTATGTTGTGTGTCCATCTGACCATGCTACAAATAAGTTTGCAACAGGGAAGGTTAACCTACATGCTTTCTAGTACAGCATTATACTTGATATGGTCCCAACACAGGGGTAGAAACAGGGGGAAAGAAAGATTGATTTTAATATAAAACCAGGCAACTCAGCGAGAAGGGCCCAAAAATACACTGTGGCAGTCACAGCACATACTCATTCGGTGGTCCTAAACTCATTGTGAACCATTGCACGGTGGCCAGTCATGCCCAGTCACCCCACCTTAGGAAGCAGAGTCTGGTGGTGGTGTAGGGAGAGGTGAAGGTGAGCATAAGAGTTAAAGGTAGCTTGGTGACACTGGTCAGTGATGCATCTGCTGTGAGAACTGGGACCCAATGCCTGAACCACTAGATATAGGCGAGATCTAGTCCAGCTTTTCTTACAAAGGATTCCTATGAGGAGGCTTTTTTGGTTGACACAAGTGTATTTCTACACCTGGAGGGAGAGCTGGGAGGGGAGCAATTTTCACTAGAGGCTACAAATCTTATAGACTATTCATTTGCCCATTAGGTGACTGCCTTAGCCCTGCCTGTGTTCTGTCTCTGAGAGACAGCGTTGCAGTCTGAGTGAGATGGGAGACTCGTACAACCTTAACTGACATGGCTAGGCTTATAGAGAAAAGACGAGATGGTGCTCTAAGGACCTAGAGTTTTAGGGAGATCCAGAAAATGTATACCTTGTAGGGTGTCCCAATACCTGTATCACTATAGTTACAGGCAACAACAGGCATGATGCTGGGATGATCAAATGCCATTTGATGACTAATTTCTCTGAAAAAGTTTGGAAAACAACTGAGACGCTGCCATTTTTCTGCAGCTCCAAGGCACCTAGGTCATACACGCTCCTTATTATGGTCTCACTGGAGGCTGAGAGACCGCTCATGAATGCAGATCAGAGAGCGATGTATTTATGGTCTCATGCCCAAGCACAGAATGCCGCATTCAAAATTTAAATGCATAGCTACAGAGGGAAGTCTATCAGGGCCTCTCATTAAGCATGCCCAGATGGAGCAAGTATACCTGCCCCTCACTCCTAGCTAATGTGACTGCCCCAGTGATCTGCAACTGGACTGGCTGCCAAAAGCGATGCTCGCTACTTTTAAGCACACCTGCAGCCTGAGGCTATAGGCATGCCTTGACACAGTCTGCTCAGGCAAGCTTCATGTCCACTGCTCCCTCTGGTTCTCCTGGCTCCTGACTCAGCTTTGGCTTTTCCTGACTCTGGCCCTGGAACTCAGCTAAGTCGCTCCTAGTAGCCGACCCAGACCTGGTCAAACCCTCCCAGTCCACATGAGGACATCAAAAGGCATATAGCCAGATGCTAATTTTGTCTGTTAGGCACCAAAGGTCTATTGTACTCCCCTCAGCTTGAGTTGCTGGAAAACTGTTAATGCAAAAGGTGGGTAAGTGGGCCCTCCTATTCCTCTTCACAGCCATAAAACAAAGTCACAGAAAAGCAAAGATGCATCATGGTGCAAAAATAGATGGATTCATAGATTTTCAGGGGCATGAGCAGGACAGAGAGTAGAATCACACTTAAGCACCAGATAGAGTCTGATCTGGATGTTCCTGGGTGCATCTACATGTGCAATTAGCATGTAGCAATAAATTCTGGGTTAATATGTGCTGGAATTTATTGCTCCCGGGCATACCATTTACATGTGCACCTGGGAATGTAGCATGTTGAGATGGGTGGGAGCACCCCCAGCTGGCAGGAGGTCCTGGGAGGTCAGCCTGGGCTAGCCCAGAGCTGCTCCACCCAACTCAAAGTGCTGCAAAGTGGCTGGCTGGGGCACGAGGGTGCTACAGTGCAGGGCTAGCCGGCAGGCCCCCCCCCACACTGTAGCCCCATCATGCCCTAGCCAGCCCTAATCACCATCCACACATACTTTTTGGCACACTAAATAACTCAGCCTTAGGATAGTACTTGTCCCAGACAGTACTGCCCTACAGCAGAGTTAATTAATTTACTGTGCCCTAACAGGGGTGCACACATATACAACGATGCTTTATTGTGAACCTCATTAGTCAACTCCACAGTAAAGTGCACATATAGATGCACTGTCTGATAACTTTTGTTTAATTGTCATGCATAGCATTATTCCAAATACAATTGCAATGAGCCAATGCCCATCTGAGGCTGATCTGGTCTCAGGCCGCAACTGGAGGTAATCATATAATCAGGTTTAGGGAGAGGCCGTGCCCACACCAGCTGTATGACCTCATACCTGGCAGTAGAGAGCTGTGTGCATAACAGACTGTTTTGGCCCGCTTTGAAGTCCTAAACCCAACTCCATGCTCTGAGCCTTAGACTTCAACTCTCTCGCCTGGTCCTGTCATGGACCTCCCAGCCTAGATCAGCTGCACGTCTTTACCACAACTTCATCTCAACACTTGGCTTGATAGTCCAGACTTTGGTAACCCCCTGACCTAGGGTGCTCCACTGAGACTACTATGACCTTCTCAACCCTTTACAACTCTTTTTTATATGTAATACTATTGGCAATGATTTTAGTATGCCTTAAAGGTTTCTTTTACTAAGCAGTGGTATTTTTTTAAATTCAGAATAACAAAAAGAGTTTTGAAATATCTGATTTTCCCTACAGAACAGCTTGCCCACCAGCTCTAAATAAAAAGGTGTCACAAATTCAGCATTGTTGCTAGATTCAATAGGAAGAAAACAGGTTGCAAACGAAGCCACCAAAACTTTGCTCCAAAATAGACCTTGATACATTAACAAGTATCTTGAGCATCACGTCAAATGGAATGTGAATGGATGGGCATTTAGATCTGATACAGCTGAAAGTCTGCCTTGGTTCAGATAGTATTTCTGGCCAATTAGAATGGGTATCTCAATGGAAAAAAATCCTCTTTCCTACTACATGAGTCACAGGAAAAAATTGTATGTCCTTTTCTATGCAGATGATTGAAGTTCTCTCCTGTCTTTTCTATGAATCTCTGAGAGAGGTTTCAATGCTTTTGAGATTTTTAGCCCAAGGACCTGACTACCAGTGGACTATCCCTGTAGCATTGGATCTCATTTACTCTCCTGAAGAAGTTTTGATACCTTTAAGGAATCTCAGAGAAACATCTTTCTTGGAGTGATAGTCTGAACCAAACTCAAACATAGACCTGGTCTTTTCAAGAGTGTAGACTCTTTGTAGGGTCTGGCAGCATTAATGGATGGTCACCCTGGCATCTTGGCCTGCTATCTGGTAACATGTAAGCCAATACAGCCTGCCCCATTGTCAGGTTGTGGGTGACTAAACCGGTGTTCCCACCTGGGCCTGCCTGGGGGAGGAGGGTGTGCAGCTCTCCAGCAGGACTAAAAACAAGACGTGTCAAAATGTGGATGAGTTCTCTGTGAGCCAAGGGCCATCCATACCTGGAGAAGAGAGGGGTGCGGCCAAGTCGTTCTGCCTGAAGAACCACCAGTGATGCAAAGCAGCTCAGCGAGGGTTGTTGCAGCATCTGAGATACCCAACCGTTGCAGCGGCCTCGGGCCTGACCTGACCTGGTCCTGGCATTACTAATGCAGAGTCTGTTAATCTCAATGCTAATGCTAATACCAGCTTTTTGAGCTGGACCCTTAATTTAAATGATGAGCTGTGACCGAGATACAATGGGTAGGACTGGAAGTTGAAAGGGATGGGTTTTACTCTTAGTGCTGCTATTGATTCATTGCATGACAAAGAACAAGTCTCATCATCTCTGTGCTCCATTTTTTCTCCCATTATGTAAATATCTGTTCACCAGAGCTCCCAGGGGAAGGCTAGGACTAGCGGTCATAAATTGCTAGAAGACTACTTTAAATTAGGCATAAAGAAAAACTTCTTTACAACTCAAGTGTCCAGGGTCTAGACCCTTGAGAATTCATAGATTGATAGCTGTTAGGGGCTGGACTAGACTCCCCCCAGAAGTAATACAATCACCTACTCTGGATATCTTCAAAAACATCTGGACACTCACTTTGCTGGGATCATCTGACCCCAACCGTCTTTCCTGCCCAAGCGCAGGGAGGCTGGGCCCAACGATCTTGAGAGGTCCCCTCTACCCCTAACATCTATGAATCTATGAAAAAGAACAAAAATCATGACTGCTGTGTGCCCCCAGAGGCTGGGTAGGGGCATGGCTAGCTCCCATGGTGGAAGCATGGTGGAGGCAAGTGGGGAGCTGTTGCAGGCAGCCGCAGCACTGTCGGCAGTGGGTGGGAGGGGTGACAAGCGCTGACCAGTGGTTGGCGACCATCCGCAGACACCGCTGGCAGCATTGGTGGTGGCCAGCAGTGATCACGGCGGTGTTGGGAGGTGGGGGAGTGGTGACCGCCTGCAGTCACCACCAACAGTGTCAGCAGCGCCTTTTTGCAGGGGGTGCACCACTATGCTCAGGGGGTGCATGTGCACCTGTGTGCAACCCCTCTGCATCGCCAATGAAACAAATAGTAATAAGGAAGTACATTTGCTAAGCTTTTAGACCCATGTATATCAAGTGCTTTAAGGGACAGTTCTTCCTCTTGTGTCAACTGGCATCAGTTGACTTTAGTGGTGCCCCATCATGTGCATGTGAATGTTTTCATACCATACTTGTAAGGAGGAAGGTGTACCCTGGTTCCTGCTGATAACGCTTCAGGTGAAAAGCAAACAGAATCTTTAGACCATCTTTAAAAAGCAACTGAGCACTTAAACTTTTTAATTCAGTCTCTTGGTATCTTAAGTGGACTAATTACTGGAATTACTTTCCAGTACAAACCTAAGTTGGCATTTTACAGTCCTGTATTTCAGGATTCTCGCTAATGAAATGAGCCATAAAACAAACAGGATGCAGTTCCCCACCCCCAGCTTTCCAAATACAGGCTTCTTACTACTCAGGGAGCAGGACCGGCACATGGAAGACCCAGGGCTCAGCCAACTAGCTTTGTGCAAACCTGATTTCCTGGTCTTTGGGGAATAAAAGTTATGCACATCACAGAATGTGGGCCACTCTAGTTTCATAGTTGCTCGTGTTGGAAGAGACCTGAGCAGATCATCAAGTCCGACCCCCTGCCATGGCAGGAAAGAGTACTGGGCTCAAACGACCCTGGCAACGTGATTATCCAGCCTCCTTTTGAACACCCCCAGGGTAGGAGCAAGCACCACTTTCCTTGGTAGTTGGTTCCAGCTCCTAGCTGCCCTGACTGTGAAGTAGCGCATAGTGAAGTAGTGACCCTAGCAAATCCAAACTCTTGATGGGTTTGACAACATGGGTTTTACCAGCCTGGCAATCTGAAGATGCACAAGTCATGCCTGAGCTTTATCCCACAAGGCTACATAGGTGGCAACAGCAAAAGAAAATGGATTTGATTTCTCAAAACTTAGCATGAGGAAGGTTCTGTGCCGCATTCAAGTTCCTGCATATAGGAGAGGGAGAAGTTGGCAAAGTAGGTCGTTTCTATCTGGGATAAGAATGAGAGATTCACAGATACCAAATATCATCCAGCAGTCTGGAACAAAAGCATTACATCAACAAAAGCATTTGGGAGTACACACTGCTACATAAACAGGGGAGAGGAGACGCCGGACTGTGTACTACCCGTCAAATCAATGTTCTCTCCTTAGTCCATATTCAGGCATCTCCATATTGAATATTCTGGGGGTGGAATTCGCTCCATTCACACAAGACTCCAAAAGAAATGTAAAAGGTATAACAGTGGGTGAATTTCACCCTGGGAGATGGCTGCAAGGCTGGGGCTCTAGCTACAGGGACCCTCAGAGAACTATACATAATAATAAGCTAACGTCGCCAATTAGCTTGCATGTTCTCTCCATCAAATGATAAATGAAGACTCCTTCTTGCAATATATTTTAAGATTGCATTTAGTGAAGAATGGGGAAAAGCAATTACGTTTCAACTGGGTTGAGAGCAGAGGTTCCTGAGCAATGGTGTCCTCCTCTCTACTTTTACCTTTAGATTAAAGAGAAGCTTGCACATACCACTGTGGAAGTGGGTCTTCATTTTATGAATAATGAACAGATGTATAGCAAGCTCCTTGAGTGTGTGGGGTGAGGAGAGGGAGTGCTGGTTTATGCCAACCACAGTTGATGGGAGTGGAAAGCAGTGGTGGCCTCAGGGGAGGGAAAACCATGAGACAGCCTGGGGCCTCACACTTTAGGGGACCCCAAAATTTTGCAACAAATGTCTGACTTGCTTATAGGTCATCAGAATTAAGCATCTAAGGGGACCCAAATAACTCTCTTGCCCAAGACTGCCACTGCTGCTATAACAGAATCAACTCCGCTCTGGGGGCAGCCACCCTGGGGCCAGGCTTCCTGGAGCTGATCCTGGTTCCCCATTCCCATACATACATAAAAAATAATTGTTCATCTGGTGGATTTGATTTAAAGAGTGATAGAGCCATAGATGTCAGCGTCTGAATTTGGGGATACCAGCATTGCCACTACAGTATTCATTCACAGAGCAAAGCAGCTGCTGGGGAAGTACTGGCGTTGTATCATGTCTGTTTGGTTGTACGTCTACACTGCAATGTGCATGTTCTTCAAGAAACTGTAGGGCTCCTCTCTTGGGCAAAGGGAATAAATGATTGCAGTTTCCAGACTGTATTCTTGCATGATATCCTACAAGCTTCATAAGATTACTACAAAACTCAGATTTTTGATGAGCTAGTATTATTAAACCTGATGATGACCTACAAAAAATTCATGTAGTCAAAACAGACAAGGTTGACCCTCAGGGAATCCATCTGAAAAAACAGAAGGGTAATTTTTCCTATTATTGCTCTACTTATTTTTACTTCTTTATTTTAAAATACGTCGCTCGTGCACCATATCCAAAGGCAGAGTAGATATGGACTTTTATAGACTAACTAAATGAGATACATATTTATATAGAGCACACACTTTTGTAAACCCAAATTCACTTATTCATGAGAATCTCTGTCTACATATCTTAATTTATTTAGTCTACAAGTGTTCATATCTGCCTTGCCTTCTGAGTGACTTCAGACCAGGGAGCTGGATTTTCTGTTTCCCACAGAAAAAGGAAGAAAAACACGGAGTTCCCCTTTTACTCAAGGAAAATGTGGATTCCTCATTTAAACAAAGAGAGATGTGGATTTTGCCCTTTTGCAAAGAGCTCTCTGCAGAGTTGCAGCCTGCAAGGGGCTGGGTGGAGGGTGGTCAGGCAGGTAGCATGCACATACATGCACATGGCACTCACACATGGATATTTCTGATGGCAGGGGGAAAGAGAGTCAAGGCTCCATAGGGAAGGCAGCACTGAGTTGGGCAGGGCTGTGGCTGGGGCAGGGGGCCTGGGGCCTGGGACCAGAAGGAACAGCCACAGGGCCCCAATGGGAAGTGGGATGGGCCTTCAGGTGACTCATCCATGGGGCAGGGGGGTGGGGCCAGCTCCACACTGCTGCATGCACTCCAGGGGAATGGGGGGGGCTTGTGCCCCCCAGATCTGTGCAAGGGGTAGAGGAAGGCTGCCCACTGGAGGTGTCAAGCTCCTGGCCCTGCTGCCCTCCCTCAAGGCCACTGCAGCCCAGCAGGCAGGACCCATGGGGAAGAGCAGAGAGGGGCCAGGAGAGGAAGCTCTGCACGGCCCTAATGACATGTCCCCTGTCCCCATTGCTGCTAGGTGAGCAGGGGGCATGTTGCCAGGGCAGTGCAGAGCTCACAGTGGCAACAAGGAGCTTCCCCTCCTGGCCCCGCTCTTCCCTGCCATGCAGGTCCTGCACGCTGGGCTGCAAAGGCCTCAAGGGAGGGCAGCAGGGCAGGGAGCCTAAGTCTGCAGTGAGCAGCCTGCACTCACCCCCAATCCTCATATAGATTTGGGGGGCATGGGGTTCCCCTGCCTCCAGGGAGTGTGTGCAGTGGCAGAAAACCAGCCCCATCCCCAGCATGAGTCTGCAGCAGGCACCCTCCCCCCTCCCTGCATGGACTCTGCTTTGGCCGTGCCTCCCGGGGCCCATGCTCCATGCTCTGCTTTGCTCTAGCAGCTGCCGCCTTCTGCAGGTGGCAGCCAGGGCTTAGGCACTGCTGTGGAGGGCACGGAGCTGTGGACCTGGGTCTCTGTGCCCATAGCCCTGGCAGCTGGGGTCCACCTCTGGCAGAGCTCAGAGGGGGAAGGGGCTATGGTTGGGGGGCAAGGGCCACCATCAAGGCTGTGGGGGCTGTGGGTTGTGGGCGATATCTACCGTTATCAATCTTGAGTACTTATACAGCTCACTTCAGAGTACCAGAGTACATCATTTTAATGTATTTATCCTAAGAGAAAGGGAATTGTTATTGCCCCCATTTTATAGTAGAGCTTAAGTATAGGCCCAAGGCCTATATTGAAGCTCTCATGCAATGACTGTTGACTGTAAAAAGTAAACGGGTGGGATCTGCACAGTCTACCTAAAGGATTCAATCCATCGCGATTGGTTGGTCAGCCCAGGATGATGGATTCCCCTTTGTCCCTGCTCTGTGGGACGTGGAAAGGTCTTACTGGGCTTCTAAAGGCACTGGTCTGGGCCTTAATGTTCAAGCACTTACCGCTTAATTAAAAAGAAGTAAAACAGATCTGCTGGTTCCCGCTCTAGATCTGGTTGCAAGCTGCCAAGGTGCCGGGACATTTTGTCACTTGGAGTTTCCTTGGACACTATTGAGACTGGTTTGTTTTCAGGAACACAGCGTTAAATTAGATGTGGCACTGGAGCTCAGAATATTTGCATTTGTTTTCTTTTCGGTATTCAAACCAATCCGTCCTACAATTTAATGAACCCAACATAAATGCCAGTGCCAGCTGAATCTCACAAAAGGAAAAGGAGCCAAAAGAACTTGCCCAGGAAAAGAAGGAAATTAAATTAGAGAGCAGCAGTAACTGTCCTTCTTCCACTAAATCCGGCATGCTGACCACTGTTTTCCACCCCAAATCAGAGGCAACTTGGATCTAAATTGATTATTAAAAATAAGAGCGAAGAGAACATTTTATTTCACAAACTCTCAGAGGAAGTAATCTGTGTTTGGGAAGAGATCCAAGACTTTACCCATTTCACAGCCATTGTGAAAGGAAATTTTGTGCAGGAGAGCTTGCTAGTTGGATGGGAGCTGAAGTGATAAAATGGTGGTTGTAGTAAATTACAGGAATGATGTACAGAACTCAGTGGGCAGGTGCATACATGAATGGCTGTAAAACTGCATGCAAAACCTATTCTTCTTCCTTGGACTGCAATTCATAGTAAGCTTTGGGCCAAAGATATTCTGCTGTTCATCATCTGTACACAGTTAATTTAGTTTAAATAAATACAAGTAAAATAGAAAACAATAGAAATTATATTCACCAATGAAAGGGGTACAAGGATCTATATCAATGATCTTTCAGGGAGCTCGAGGTGCTGATATGCAGATTATTATTAAAATTTCCTACATGGTGTTAATCTCTGACAAAAGCCCTGGTTACATGTATCTTTATTTGGAAATAACAACTGCTATTAAATTACTTCCTTGGGTTGCTTTCAATTGAGGGCAATTTAAGTCATATGTCTCTTCACCATTAAGATTCCTTGATGAAGACAGGTTATTAAAATAGATCTCTGGAGAACAGTGCGTATTGCATACTGATGGTGGATACACGAAGAGAGAAATATTGTGTGGCTTGGATCTGTAAGTGTTATAGCAGATGTATGCAAGAAGATGTATTTTCATCCTATCAAAATACCAGCCTCACTGCACATTGCTCTAAGCAATGGCCACCCCGGTCTGTTAGCTGGGCTGCTTTGTGTCTTCATTGAAGAAATGAGCAATTCTGCAAGTTGCCAGGTGCCTCAGCACAAAAGTCGACTGCTATTCAATCAGCATGGTTCAACTCGGTGAACAACTCTTGGAAGTGCTGTGTTCAAGTGCGGGTCATTCTGGTAATGGCAACAGGCTGGTCAGCAGGGATCCTGGTTTTCTCTGATTTAAAAAACTCCCCAATTTTCAGTTAAAAAAGTAACCCCAAATCCACATTTTTCCATGATTAAAATGAAACACCACTAGAAGATATATGTGTGTGTGTGTGTGTGTGTGTGTGTGTGTGTGTGTGTGTATCTATATCTATGTGTGTGTGTGTATATCTATATATCTATATAGACAGATAGATATCTATGCGGGCGGGCGCATATGTATGTATATGTATGTATGTATATATGCACACACACAGAGTATATATATATATAGTGTTTCATTTAAACCATGGAAAGATATGGATTTGGGGTTACTTTTTTTAACTAAAAATTAGGGATTTTCTTTTTAAATCAGAGAAAACCAAGATCCCTGCTGGTCAAAGAGGAAAGCAAGGCTTATGGTTTAGGTACCAGAGTAACCACTCATCTGGTATCTTGCAGAAAGTCCTATGATTCTAACTAAACCAACAATTATCTGTGGATTGCTCCTTGCTTTCCAGGGGCTGGACCTGATGATCTCTAAGGGCCCTTCCAGCCCCTAACATTTATGAAACTATGACATTTCCTAAGTTTCAAGTTAGTCTGTTATCACAGCTGATCAGACCCTTTAGAAAAGGTTTAAAAAGCCCTGCAACAGGGAGTTGTGGAAAAAAAAAAAAAAAACAGCCTTGGAGAGAATTTTCCTCCTAAACATCATCTTTCAGAAGCTGGCTGATGTACAACAATGTATTTCCCCTTCCTAAGCCCCTTTCCCACCAATCATCCCAGTATTTACTGTTCTAATTCTGGGTATCCTTGGGACCCTTTACATGCACAATCTGTTAAATGGGTTAAAGAGGCTCTGAAAAATTCATGACAGAAGCCATTACCACCAAAATAAACCCATCCCAGAAAGTATTTTTAGAAGGAAGGATCTAATTAGTTCTTTCATGCTGTAGCCAATCTCTTTCGATTTACTTCATTAACCAGGGCTATTCGTTGCCTCCACTGATGGTTAAAATTAGGTGAGATGTTTCTTTTCATGGCCTGGTTATTGTCCTTACGTAAAGCAAGAGGAAAACTTCATTAGTCTCTTTAATAATCATGATGTTCTTGAAGCGCCGCTGGGAGATGTAACCGTAAGTATCATTCAGCATAACCCTTTTTATGCAGCAGAAAACAAGGAAGAAGACCTATCTTCAGCTGTATTTCAGTTGCATGAGGTTTGTGAAAACAACACCCGGTGCATCCTGTAATTATCTTTTGAAATTGTTTTTCTGTATCTGTGCTAAATTGATTTCTCAATGTGGATGATATACATCTACTGTTCTACATCTGTAATCATTTATTTGCTCTTCTAATCTCAAAACAATCTGGGAGCTAAATGCTGCTCTTATTTAAACACACATAAATCTAGTATAATTCTGTGGAGTTCATCTGAGGACACAAGTTACCTTCCTCTGCCAGGGTGGAACTTATCCACATAACGGTGTGACAATTTGATGCAGCTTCTCTGATTAAGCGAGTTCGGACTCAGGAAAGCTCATGCTATATATTTATGATTTAGTTAATCTACAAAATGAAAATCTACCCTGACTTGTGAGTGATTACTTGGAGTCTTTACCAGGCCCAACTTTCTGTCTCTTTAACCGTAGGAGTCATGGACTCTGCAGCACAGACCTCTGTGGCTTAAATTAATGGCGTTCCTGCATTCACAGGTAAAACTAGTAGGTCTTTTTTCATTTATCTAGACCAGCCTGTAGGGTAGAGTTGCTAACTATGAGTCTATTCCGGGAGGTTTCCAGAATGCCAACATGCCCATAACACACAACGCGAACATGCCCACGTGCTTGCGTGCATCAGTTATGGATTACAGTGCACGAACTTTACATCGCTCATTGCTATTACAGTTTGAAAACCCACTGGACTACCGTAGAAATTAGATTCACCATGTAATATTTATTTTAATGAGTGTCCTATCATTTAATCTCCTGGGTGACTCTCAGCAGTCTCCTGGGAATGTATTTCTGAGATCTGGAGAGTCCAGGGCAATCCTGGAGGGTTGGCCACCCTTCTCTAGGGGGAGATGTGCCAAGCTCATGGCTCTACTATGGCATGGTCAAGATGCCATGATGGCATTGCTCATGCTGGTTAGATGGCATTACTCATACCAGGCTGTTTAGAAGAAGCTTCCTAACCACATTGCTCAAAAACTCTTGAGCAAACCTTACTGCTTCAAAAGCAAAAATTGGCCTAGAGTACATCTAGCTTGAACAAAGTTCCCAAGCTGGACTATGTGGGTATTTTTTCTTTGTAAGTTTTGTGTGTGTTTTGAATTTGGCAGGCTGGCCTCCAGAGGACTGATTACATTTAATTATCGCTGCACCATTATATTCTGCAAAGGCCCTCAGAAGGAAAACATTTACCTTATCGGGATATTGACTCTGCTGTTACAGCTTGTGCAACTTCCAGAGGCTATAATAACCCAGTGAGGTGTTTATCCAGCAACAAGGTAAAGGTTTCCTTTTCTTGAAGAACGTGCTTTTCCTTGGAAGAAATGTGACTGTGAAACTAGCACCATGGCAACCTTTGTAGTCGCTAGGGGCTTTGTCCTATCCAGCATGGTGATGACAGCACTCTCCGAGTATTTGGCATTATTGAAGTAAAAAACAAACATTAGGCCTGATGCACCATGGGTTCAATTTGGTTTGAATTCGCTGTTTTACTGTTTAATCAGTGTCATATTAGTGAATCAAGTGACAGTAGATGACATCCAATTCCCCAATCAGCCAGTTTGCTACCAGCTGTGTGCCATTTTCTCTAACCTGTGAGCACATTTCCGGCACGTGCTCACATGCACTGGGGAAATAAAGTCTCAGCAAGTCCCCTGAGCTTTTCCCAGCCATTCATTAAGTCTTTCAATTTCCCAAGCCAATAGAACGAATGCACAGATATGTGAAATAGGAGTTCAAGTGACAGGGGATGAGACACACCCAGGAAGACTTAATCATCTGGATCTCAGGTTCTTTAGTCCAGATCTTTGAATCCAGACATTATCCAGGTATTGGCTTTGTGTCATTGGGAGATGAACGGACTAAGCACAAAGGATGCATCATCAGATAGCACTTTTTCAGCAATCACAAAAGCTCATCAAATAATATGTCCACCACTTTGTGTAGGACATGTTTTGCAGGCCACAGCCTTTCTTGTGCTTGCAGGCTGGGACCTTTGCACAGACTTGCCTAGGTTTTCAATAAAATTAGAGATGCAAATCAGAGACGCTGTCACTCTCACCTGCAATTGAAAAGCATGGAGGAAAAAATTAAGGACCATTTTCCAAAAAAAAAAAAGGGACCAATTATGGTAGCGTTGCCAAAAATGTAGAAAGCTGAGTTCCATTCATCATCACAAACCTTTTCCTTCAACCCTGATATGGTTATCAAGGCAGTACAAAAGAAGCTTATGCTGCAACTGGTCCTGGCCCCTCATCCCCCAGATAAATTCTGAATTTTATCTGCAAAGCTCACATCATTTTTTTAGGAAGCACTGATTTAAAGTACCTGCATCTGAATTAGCACCAGTTGAAATGAATGGGGTCTTTCCTGCTTCGAGTTATTGTTTTGGGCTCTCTGCAAACTCTGCATCCATCCATATATGTCAAATTTTTATGGTAATCTGTAATTGTAACAACTACAGACTTTTCTTTTCTTCAATGAAAACTGAGACTCTGGGTCTGCCTGTATCCCTTTGTAAAGTCCTTTGCATCTGCCTCTGTCTTTGAGAAGAGCTATGTTACAGTAATAAACAGCCTATAATTAATAAATGAACTTTGTTTGTTTTACATTAAAACCATTTCTAAAACCATTTGGGGAAAATCTGCTCCCGTTCTAAACAGCATCTTTAAATACCTTTTCCCCAAAAGAAATTGCAATTTGGCTCTGCTAAGTGAACCGTCACATCAACATGGCATAAAAGCAATAGTAAATAGAGAGCCTTTTATTAATCAAGCGTTAAACCAAGGTCTTTTATTTAGTGACCAGATCTCTTTTAAAGGCCAATTGCCATGTACTGGGCATATCTACCAAAAGCAAACATGGTCAGAACAAACAGTACAATATTATCTCTGCAAACAAGCAGAGTAATTAGCAGTTTTATGCCTTCATGTGTGATTTATGATCATGTCTTCTTTCATATGCATGTACACAGCTACGATTTGTTCCACAGGCATCATAATTCCAGCACCGTTACCGAAGAAGATGAGAACCTCTGTTGTTAGGAATTGCAAAGGTCAGAGGGATATTGGTCTTGATATAAACTTGTCAAGTCACAGACAACTCCAGGGGTTTAATCCAAGTCATATTAGCACTAGAATGCAAATGTTACAAGCATATAATTCCCCAGGACTCACAAACAGCTGAAAATGAAAAATTTCCCAGATTTCTAAAGGGAATATTTCCATGGGGACCAAATTAAAACAGTGTTTAACTTTAACACTTGCCCTTTTATAACTCTGATGTTTGCATCAAAGGATTACAGACCAAGTACGTTTGTCATTTTTAATCAGTGAGTTCTCCCTGTACTGAAGTTTTAGCTCATTGGAAAATGATACGCGTGGGAGGTATAAAGCACATTTAACTAATGTTGTGGGTCTCCACTGGAAGATAGAGCTCAGAGATTTTGAAGGGAAATAGCTATTTCAACAAATATTAGGCTCTGGGGTGGTGTTTGTTTTGTTGCCCTCTCCCCAGCCTTTTGTCCCAATCCCCACTTAACCACCATCATCCTTTGCTCATCCCCTCTGGTGTCTGATCATCAACAGCTTGACCTAGCCAGGTGCTGATAACACTCGCGAGGTGACAAGTGTCTTTGAATCCCAGTGATTTTAGTGATCAGCGCCTTGCAAGAGCAAGCACTGTAGAAGCAAAATGACATAGATTTCATAGGATCCTAGAAAAATAGCGCCGGCAAGGACGTAAGGAGGTCATCCAGTCCAGCCCCTTGCTCAAAGCAGAGTCATTTGTACTAAACCACACCTTCCAGGTACAGGTCTATTAGATTTCTTGTCTGGAGCGTAGAGGAAGCAGAAGCTATTAAAAATGGCATGAACTATTACAACGAATCTCTCATATTGACAATGATAAGATGGTGGGAATGGAAAGAGGAAAGAACTGTACTGCAGGAAGCAATTCTGCAGCGAAGAGAGATTAACTGGTTATCTGAACCCATCCAATCTATATCTCCGATTTTAAGCTTCCCTGGTAGAGGGGCAGGCAGACCATATAGCGGAATGGCTAGATGGGTGGGGGGCACAATCCATGAGGTCAGTTATATCAGAAATAGGGGCCTAAAATTCTCTTTATTCTTGCTCCCATTTCATAAAGCATTCCTGGCTCATTCCTGAGCAAAGAGAGAGGAGACTCAAACCCTTTGACAGCAGCTTGGAAATGACTCCAGAAACAGTTAAGGAGTGGTGCAGCAAGAACTTTTTCATCTGTAAAAGAGGGCAAGTGGTACTTTTCAAGTGCTTGTGCATGATGTAGAACTCGAGATAAATGATGTGCCACCTGCATGAAGTAGGAGAGAAGTTTACAAGCACAACAGATATCTCCTCCCTACCTTTTTTACCACACTGCTCTGTTTTAACTAATATGGACCAATGTATAGGTCAATATATAATGTATTCCCTCATTGATGCAAATCAGTGCAATTCTATTTTTCCTCCCAAAACCTCTTATGATGTATAATATTTTAGCTAGTGTAATGTACTGAAACACTCTCCCTTGGGCTCAACTGTGATAAAGTCCAGATTACTTTAGGTTCATACCAGCTGCTGCCCATTCTATTCCCCTTTATTCAGCACTGATGAGGAGGCCACATCTGGAGTCCTGTGCCCAGTTTTGGGCCCCCTGCTACAGAAAGGATGTGGTCAAATTGGAAAGCATCCAGAGGAGGGCAATGAAAATGGTGAGGGAGCTGGGGGACATCTGAGGAGAGGCAGAGGGAACTGGTCTCATCTAGCTTGCAGAAGAGAAGACAGGGAGGGATTTGATAGCAGTCTTCAACTACCTGCAGCGGGGTGCAAAAGAGGATGAAGCTGGACTGTTCTCATTGGGGCAGATGACAGAGCAAGGAGCAATGGGCTGAAGTTGCAGCAAGGGAAGTTTAGGTTAGATATTAGGAAAAACTCTCACTAGGAGGATAGTAAAGCCCTGGAGCAGGTTACCCAGAGAAGTGGTGGAATCTCCGTCCTTGGAGGTGTTTAAGACCCAGGTAGAAAAAGCCTTGGCTGGGATGACTTCCTGAGGTCCCTTCCAACCCTAATTTTCTATGATACTACAATCCTCAAAATGCACTACACCCATACCCTTGCAATTGCCATTGTTTAACAGAGTGGCTGAGCATCCTATATTTATTTCCAGAAGGATATAAGGGACACCGTGGCATCTGCGATATCGTGTGGCACTTTAACTTCTGCCAAGTAGCAATAGAGTGTGGATGCACGGCTATAAATACGTCAGCAGGTGCTAATAATGCTGAACATAAACATTGTTTCATGAACCCTTGGAAAAAAAAATGGCTGCTATTTCGAGTCACATGAAAACATAAAGTTATTGCTTTTCTCCTCGGCTTTCAAAAAGTGCCTCCACCATCCCAGCCCCAAACGAGCACCCAAAAGAATGTATCATCAGGCTGACATTGTCTAAACAAACACAGCAACTCTTTTCTGTCTGTCTCCGCCAGTAGGTTATTCAGTTCAGCTCTGCTATGGCTTGCCTTTTAATTTCCAAACAAACAAGGTCGGCAAAGCTAGCAGCTGCTAGTTAACTCAGAATAATAAGATTTTGATTGCTTTCCAGGGGGAGGGAGAACCCAAGAGATGAGTACATTATGGCTTTGTGTGAAAGCAAAAGAGCCATTTCAAGGTCTTCTTTAAATGTAACTATCTTTTAAGATGGAAATACTGAGTAATGAAGAAGTAAATAATGACACCCTAGTTTCAAACAGTAGGCAGTGACAACTGAGTCAACGGAGAAAAGGGATTGGAGCAATGCACCCAGATATGTTGACTGCCTGGGAAAACTGACCAACACAGTGATTCAGGTATACATTTTTCCAAGATAGCTCCCTGTGTAGATGCTCTATTTTAGAGTAAGGCCGTTTTTACAATCTAATGGTATTCCTATGGGGGAGTTATTCTGAAATAGCTACGTTATACCGGAAAAGGTAGTCAATTTCCTGGAAGTAGACAATACTCTGGCCTGTCAATAAGGTTGCTTCCTGTGTCTAGTTGGCAGCCAGTACCAAGTGGAGTGCCCCAGGGGTTGGTCCTGGGGCCAGTTTTGTTCGATGTCTTCATCAATGACCTGGAAGATAGGACAGAGTGCACTCTCAGCAAGTCTGCAGATGACACCAAGCTGGGGAGAGTCAAAGATACGCTGGAGGGCAGGGCTAGGATTAAGAGAGACCTAGAAAAATTGGAGAATTGGGTCAAAAGAAATTCCATGAGGTTCAGCAAGAATAAGTGCAAAGTCCTGCACTTAGGACAGAATAAACCCATGCACTGGTGCAGGCTGGAGGCTGACTACTTGGGCAGCAGCTGTGCAGAAAAGGACCTGGGGGTTACAGTGGACAATAAGTTGAATATGTGCTAGCAGTGTGTCCGTCGCATGGCACTAAGGTGTGCCTGATCCTTTAAGGCCAGAAGCAGCCCAGCAAAGGAGCCCTGCAGGTTATGCAGAGCTCAATAGCTGCAGGTTGCCTGAGTAACAGGCGAACAAGGTAATTAGCCGGCACTTGCAGGAGCTCGGATGACTGGAAGGAGTCAGAGCCCAGGGAACATACCAGCTCAGGGCTGGGGCTGGCCGGGTTCACTCTCTCTGGCAACTGCCAGGAGAAGGACCTCCTGCACAAGAGAGCTGCCTGATACATCTGGCTGTCTGGTTAGCTACCTCCAGGTGCTGTAAGACTCTAGGAGCCCCTAAAGGTACCCAGGGCAGTTTGAGACACTGCAAGAAGGACTCCAGGAACAACAACAAAAAAATGTTCCCCACGCTGCATATTTGTAGCACAGGGGCAAAATTAGACACCTGGATATCCAGGGGTCAAAAAAAATACCCATGGAGATAGCAGCAGGGGTGTGTGAGAGAGAGGGAGAGATGGGGGCTGGAGACAGGGGAGGGCTCTGGGTAGGAGAAGCCACCATAGCCAGGCGTAGAGCCCCAGTTCTCCCCTAAAGAGATCTGGGAGGAGCTGGGGGGTCAGTTTACCCCAAGGGGCACAATTTGCCCTATACCGAAGTGCATGTTCAAGCACATGCGCTGAGGCACAAATCCCTGACACAAATTTGTGCTGCTCCTATTTGAGCTGCTGCAAGCACGTGGATACACCCTTGACAGCCATGCAAATATCCAGTTTCTTTCTGAATCCTAAATTCCTGGCCTCAGCATCTTCCTGTGGCAATGAATTCCACAGAGGAAGTAAACCTCGTTTCCCAAAGGTATTTTTTCATTAGTTTTGAATGTCCTATTTCTTAGTTTTAATCAAACGCATCCTTGTTCTTGGTTTGTGAGACCAGAAGATTCTCACACAATGTGTTTTCCATCCTGTGTGTGACCTTTTCTTATATCTCCTGCTCCCCTTATTCACGTCTGTCTTGCCTAACATCCTCTATCAGCAAATGACCAGAGAAACTTGGAAACAACCCACTTCTTGGGAACGTTAGATCAGGTCTGGTTCTTTCCCTTGGGTCAAGATTTCTGACTAAATTATATTGCCTATGATACAACGAAGTTTTCCTTTTGACTGAGTAGTATAGCACATTATGGGATTCACAGGCTGTTTTTTCATTCTGAGATCTGTAAGTTGAGTTTGATGGCCTGACCCATAAGATACAAAAAAGGTGTTGTAGGTTGTGGAATCTCTATCTGTGGATTTTTTTCAGAGCTGCTGAGACAAGTTGTAATCTTTCACATAAAACAAGCTGGAAATGGCAAAATATTTCATTTTGACATTTTTGCTCTATTTTCAGAATAATTCATTTCCTAAAGCATATTGATATTTGCCTTTTTGCTCCTGATGAGAGATGCAAATAAATGTTGAAACATAACTATTTCCCACTGGATTAAAATTCCTGTTTTCCACTAATTTCAGTGTTGATGGATCATTTTATTTTTAACCTAGGGAGTATAAATGCAGATGTTGTCCTTATGAATGTAAAATCTATTTGTAAGAAGCCTGGATAAAAAAGTTTCTACTGCCATCTACACCTTGTGACAGGCATTCAAGACTTCCCTTTCATCCTTATGGTGGAGTTGATATTTTGATTTGAAAGATCCCAGTTGAATTCCCAGTAAAAGGTGGGTTCTTCACACTTATTAGAGGAGTCAGTGTGGCTGACTTGAAACAGTTAATACAGACCATTCACATATTGCCAGGAGATTCTCACCATGTTTCCCTGGGGCCTGCTGCAGGACCGCTGTGAGCAGACAGTGTAGTATTTTATTGGTATTGCTGTAGGATTTTTATTACGCTTCTACAGGTGCAGCTGCAGACCCCAGGTTGCCTTAGAAATAAAGCTGGAACTGGGATATGGCTGGTTTCTAAGGAATTAAAAGTACCATTTCACATGGAGCACACTTTCAAGGACTTGTCTGTGTTACAGACCTGTTGCCACTGCAGCCACATTAACCTAACTATAGGGGCACGTGGGTTTCCCCAAACATAAAATAAGCCAGAAAAAGCCCTCCGTGGTCAGCAGACCCACATCAAGACTGGAAGTTTTGCTGGCTGAGCTACTTCGGCTGAGGCATGTGATCTCTTCATCAACCCTTCCTCCCCCCGCACCAGCCTATAGCATTGTACTTCCAAAACTTGGGAGTTCGGCATTCTTTAGGGCCATTACAGGAGCCCACGAAGAAGGAAAAAAACTGAGTCTGAACCACAACTCCAAGGCAGCAATGGAGGTTTGTACCTTTGCAACAGAAGCGATAGCCAATCCAGTGACTGCAATGACTTTCTGAGCTTTGAAGCAGTGAATTAGACCCACCCCACTGATATAAAGTTTCCACCAACTGAAGATCCAAAACCCCGTATCCAGAAACACATTGTTATTACTGTTATGATAAAAAATGCTCAAGAAGAGCTCCTTCAGAAACCTGCCCAGATCCCGGATGAACGGTTCCAGGGCCAAGAATTCCAGACTCTGTGGCTCTAAGGGAGCCGGCCATACCAGGGTTTAGGTGGTTTCTGCTGGGGAGCTGCAGATTTCAGATCCCAGGCAACTGCTCATTGAAACTGACATTCTCTTCGGTTTCACCGATGCTTTTGGAATGTCAGTTTTGCTGAGCAGCTGCTGGGTCTTGAGAGCGTATTTAATTCCAGAAACATCATGTGTCAGTGTTTCCAAAACAAAATTTTCTTTGAATTTCTGGGTTGTTGAAAACTTTAAAAAAAAAAAAAAATCATTTTTCTCCCTTCTGGGCACCAAACCAGATGGTAAACAACCAAACTATGATTGCAAACCAGGTATTCTGTTTTTAAGCCAGTTGTACCACTGAGAACATGGCTCCCATTGTTGCAGCCCTTGCACTGTTGTGGCTACCGATGGGGGAGGAAGAACTGGTGGAAGATCTCCTACTGCGTGGGCATGTCTACACATCGCCGTATGGCAATGTTAGTACTGTGCTGTGTTTTAGTACTTCTAAAACACAGCACAGTAACCACCCGTACTGTGGCATAGGGGTGACACACAGATTCACTAGTGACCTTACTGGAGTGGTGCACCATGGTGGGTAGCATACCACTATAGCAAAGTAGCCGCCCATAGTAGACCCATGTGATTGCTACATTGCTGTAGTGTGCCATACAGCAACGTAGCACATTGTACATCACCATAGGGTGACGTGTAGAAAAGTCCAATGTGTCTTACGAGTGTGGCCTGCATTTGAAAGTCTGTTGCTGTGCAAAGAAGGGGCCCTGAGGACATGCATAAGTGAATAAACCTTTCCTTATACCTGAATAATGGAATTTGTGCCTGAAAGCTTGCAAAGAACATTTTTTTCCAACTATTTATTTAGTCTAATAAAAGTTATCACATCTACCCAAACAACCTTGTCTGCTTATGAGAATAAACAACCTACACAGTTAGTTCACCAGAGTTTTGTCAGTAAAATCTGAGAGATACCTAGTGGTTGAAATAGAATCTGCCACCTAGTGTTCTCCTAAGGTGCCCTCTACATGTTACATTTATGCCATGGTTAACACATTAATCACTGCATAAATGGCAAGGATGCTACACATGCACCTAATTTAAGCTGCAGTAAAATGGCAAAGCAGCCATAAAGATGTTTTATGTAAAACTTTTTCTGTAGAATTATATATAGAACATTTTTATGGCTGGTTTGTGTGATGCCTTAAATTGAACATGTGGCATGGCTGGGATTAAGGCCAACAATCCCAAAGCATCCATGCCAGAAGATAGGCGGGTGATCCAGGCTGACCTGGACAAGCTCAGCAAATGGGCGGATGAGAACCTGATGGTGTTTAACACCGAAAAATGCAAGGTTCTCTACCTTGGGAGGAAAAACCTGCAGCA
>NW_017728886.1:266438273-266463312 GCF_001723895.1 Crocodylus porosus | reverse complement strand
TAAGGAAGAATTTCTTTACTGTCCGAGCCCCCATGGTCTGGAACAGTCTGCCAGCGGAGGTGGTTCAAGCACCTACACTGAACACCTTCAAGAGCAAATCGGATGCTTATCTTGCTGGGCTCCTATGACCCCAGCTGACTTCCTGCCCTTTGGGCAGGGGGCTGGACTCAATGATCTCCCGAGATCCCTCCTAGCCCTGATGTCTATGAAATCTATGAAATCAGCTGATTGTCAGCTCTGGCCATGGGAACACATTGGGGTCTCAAACCAGTGGGCCTGGTTCAGATACTTTTTCACCAGAGTACCTAGACCTAGAATCTAGTCTACCTCCTAGCTGTGTATGTGGATGTAGGCACTTAGGTCTCTGGCACATGTTTACTGAATGGTGTGATGGGATCTAATCCTTGATGCCAACAATCATGCCTCCTGTCATGTGACACATGTCTGGTAGGAGGTACGATTTTGGGATCAGATCCCAGTTCTGCCCTTTTTACTTGCCAGTTCTGGCAAACCCTGGGATCATGATGCTGGGCTCCCCATGTATTAGCAAACTGAAATCTGAGTGCTTGCAGGTCCAGGTGTGGTGGCATGTTAAAAAAGTAAATGTGTTAATGCATTTTCAGGGACTTCAAGAGAGTGGAACAGAATCACACCTAAGTGGACTTTGATGCCTACATGCATTTCTATTCCACCCTGCTCAAGTCCCTGAAAACCATTTAAAGCAAATGGTGGGTGGGTTCTTCTCCTCACTGTTTTTTTGTGATTTGGTATTAGGGGTCTTCTGACAACACGTTAAGCATGTAAATGCCTTTATGGATTTTCAGGGACTTCAACAGGGTGGAATGGGATCGTGCCAAAGTGCCTATATACTTACACAGCTAGGAAGTGGCATAGATTCTGGGCCTAGGGACTTTGATGTAAAAGAACTCAGAAGCTGGACCTTTCTCAGTCCAAAGTAACCCCCTTGACTTCTATCGATCTGATAGTGCATATGGTTCAAATCTACCCTCCCTTCTAACTAAATCAGCAATAGCTTCTGCATCTTTGATTTACTTGGTCCATGAAGTATAACTCTATTCTGCCTCCTGCCTGCTTTCAAACTAAGATAGAAAACTACATCTCCCTTTGCCAGACATAACCATGGTGCAGCGTAGTAGAGAAAAGTCTCTGAGGGGGAGCCAGGTGAACTGGGCTCTAAACATGATTTGCTGTTTCATTTTAGGCATGTTATTTCACCTCTCTTTTTGTTCCCCCCCTTCTCCCTTCGGTCTGTCCTGTCCATTTATATCACAAGTGTTTCATGACCAGAACCATCTATTAAGCCAGTAGGGGCCCATCTTTTTGGCAGGCATGCTACAGCTTAAGCCCTGCACCCTCCCTGGGTGAGTCTGCATGAGACACATTTCTGCTCAGAAGACTAATGTGCTATGCAGTAAAGTGCCACTGTCTACATATGTGCGGCGATGAGGGCACCGTAGACTATTTTACTGTGCTGCCAGATAGTCCTGTCAGATACAAGTGGTATCTTGCAGCACATTAAATTACTGCACTTAAACACACGAGCAGATGGTGACGTCAGGATTAGTATATTCAGTCGCATTCATTGCATATGGAGATGTGCACTCCAAGTGCTACTTTGACCCCCTTTCTCTGCTTGATCTGCTACTCTGCTTTCTGCTCCCTGCCCTGCATTCCTCGTCTGATCTGCTGCTCTGCTTTCCACTCCCTACCACCTCTGCTGTACTCCCTACTCCCTCCCTGATCTTCTGTGTGCTGCCCCACACAGAGGCTGCCCATGCCACCTGTGGAACACATGCCTGGGTTGGCCACCCCTCTATTATGCTTTGGTGCAGCAGCCCACCCACTCATGTCCTAAACCCAGTTCAGACCTCTCTGTATTACAGTAATGTAAATAATAGCCAGCTGGAGAGCAGAATCAGTCCCAGAAGCATTCTTTAATGCTTAATACCTTACCACAGCCTTTCTGCAATTTAGGAAGTGCAAGTTCTGCAGTGCATTGAGCTATTTCAAATGTGCCCAGCTGTGCAGGTTGATAGGCTATAGATAAAACGTTGTTCCTAATGAAAAACAGCTGCTCATTAGTCAGGAGAAAACTGGGTAGAATGTTTAGCGATACAATTATTTTTACTCTTCTTGTCCCTTTCACCATTACAATGAAATTATATTATTATCAAATCATGGTAGACGGCATCTCAGGTTGCACATTTTAAAAATGAATGTGGTTCATTAACAACATGATGAATATTTAAGCAGGATTACAGAGTGTAATGAACTTCTTTTAATTTTTTTTTTAATAGAAAAAGCCCTATAAAATTAGTTAATATTTCACCAGTTAATGCTGCACTTAGGTGAGCAGCATCTTTTCCCAGCTTTCTAGCATCTTTCCTAAATTGCTGACTGTGAATTTAAATCTGATGCAGAGAGCTGGCAAGATGCAACTTTTTTGACCAATGGGAAACAAATTAATAGTGCAACTATAATTTAAGAGCCTTGGAATTATAGAGGGCTGAGGGGGGCATGGAATCCCGCCAATGAAAGAAAGAAAAGAGATGTTTATGTTCTGTCTTCCCTTTCTTGACAAAAAAGAAGCTAATTTGGAAAGATATTATAGCCATGATGGTCCATGAAATAAGGGAGGAACAAGGGTTTTTGTTGATATCTTTTATTGGCCCAACCATATAGTTGGGAGAGATGTTGGACAAGCTTTCCTGCCCAAAATTCTCATGCTCAGGTCTGCGAAGGACAAAGAGGTTAAAAGAGACACCAGTTAGATTATAATGAGTCATGAAGGCATCATCAATGTTTAATCCATGGACTTCAAGTTTATGAAGTTTTATTTCCAGGCCCAACTTCTGAAGGTGTTTCTACATGAGGAAGGACACTGGACCCAAAATCTTGTCTATTGCCTCTCCCAGCTATACCATTTGCCCAATAAAAGATATCACCAAAAAAAACCCCTTGCTTCTCCCAGGAACAATTGCAAGTGCTCAAACACCGGAAGTCAAATAGAAAGAATCAAATAATTATTATAAAACAAACAAATAAACAAACCCAACCCCCAAATCCCTCATTTTCAAGCCAAATTGCTTGGTTCATTGTGGCTTTATTCATGGGTTGCTGTTTTTTTTGTTTCTAAGGTTTGCTGTAGTGCAGACAGTAATGACTCCACCTGCCAGTGAGTTGAGTAGGCACTTTGAGTCTCTCCTAATCAGTCTTCATCTCTCTCTGGGCAGTGTTGCCTTTAAAGCACAAAGCAATAGAAAAAAATTAGCCTTTTATACAAAACATGGTGACCAAACCCCTTGCTCAGGATACACATTCTGCTTTCAATGCCTCCAATGGCAAGCACATATGTATGTCCCAGGGCAGAACAAAAGCTTATGCCTCTGATGTACTTTAGAGACTTCAGGGGCCATTTGTAATCCTTGCTTTGTTCTCTTTTGGGTGAAGGAAGATGTAGGGCTCAGAAGAGTCCTTCTTTGTGGCTTTCTGCAGGAGAAATGATACGTTTTCTGAGCAACCATACGCACGAAGGCAATAGAACTTGAAGAGAATGTGAATCTCCACGTGCTCCCCCCTCCCCACCCTCTCCCCTTTCTTTCTAATAGCAAGACCAGAACAGGAAGCAACTCATAGTCCAAATTCATCTGCCCCATGTATGGACACGTTAGCTACTCTTGCATTCCATTGAGACCATGCAAAACTATGGCATAAAAAATACTTGAAAGACATTATCAATAAATGCCTCTAGCCAAATCCTCCTCATCCTCATCAATGGGGCAGGGCCGGGTCAGCTCGATAGCAGTGGCAAAACAGCAGCCTATCAGCTACAGGTGGCTGAGGCTTCACAAGAGAAGAATGTGAAGGTGTGTAATGATATGGATGTTCACAGGGAGTTCTTCCGAAGCATGGAAGAAATCGTGAAAGTATGGGGAAAATCTAACATGTAGGTGAAGGAGGGTGGCATCACAGGCTGAGCAAAGACCAGACTGACCTTTTGATGCTGCAAGAGAGGTGATAGAATGAGTGGGGAATGGCTGTCAAAGCCGTTGAAAGTGAAAACAGTAATTAAAAAATAAATTCTGTCTCACAGCAGCAGAGCTGCTCCAGGGAGTTCTTTGGTCACTTGAATGTATATATGTTGCTACAAAATTTCCCTGAGGCAGCAACTGCTCACATTAGCACTTTGATTCATCAAATAAGATGCAAGCTGTTAAAAGTTCTATCCCTTGATAGCCTCAGGTTGTCTTCACAGTAAAGAAATCCTTGAAGCAATACCTATTTTGTGGTATACCAAAGCCTTTACCAGCTTGCTTACAATTATTAATGGGGATGGTCCTTTTGGGGCTGAGATTTTGGTATGAATATTAATGGGGATGGGGCTATTAATGGGGTTGGAATTTTGGCACTAAGCTCTCATGTAGCTTTCTGTGTGAATAAAAATCACACAATGAAAAACTTGCAACTGTGGTCTCTATTACCATTCAACAAGATCTAAAGTGCTAAAAGCTAGCAAACAGCAATGTTGTATCTCAAAGTAGAAAAAGCTTATGAAGTGCCCTAAATTATACTAGGATAGGAAGGGACTTCAGGGGGTCATTATCTAATTTCACCCAAGGTTTCATCCAGCTTTACAATCAGAGATGCCGTTAAGAAAATGGGTTGGGGAACTGAATGATACCAAAATCAACTGGAGCTTGCCTGAGAAAAACAAAAATAAGGATCTTTGTAATATCTCTCCCTCAAACCACCTCCAAATTCTTTCATTTCCCCCAGGCCAACTTTCTGCTTCTTGAATCTTTACTGTTATCATTTATAATCTGCCTTATGGTAACACCAGGCACATCTACATTAGATGCTAAATGCGCAGTAGACTAATTCTACTGCACATTAGCACCGCAATAAAAACCATGCTGATGCACAGTAGAATTCATCTACTGTATATTAGCATAAAAAGTGTGTTCCAGTACTATTGTTCAGTAGTGACAATGGCAGCGCATTAAGTTAGTATCTGTTATTATAAGTACTAGACTTAACGTGCCATAATTATAGCATGTTAATGGACATGTAGACATGCCCACCTATAATGGCCAGCTGGGATCAAAGCCACAGAATGCAATGTGCTGTATATAGGCTGCCCTTGCTCTGAAAACTTGAAATCCTAACAAAGCAGTGAAAAGGGAAACAAGTGGTCAGAAGCAGTACAACTTGCCCAATTGGATGCACTATTGCAGCAGTGAAACTAGAACCCACCTCCTCTGACAGCCAGTCAAACACCCAGTACAGTGGACCACGTAGCTTGACACTCACCATCCTGTATGCCTTCTTCCCATAAGTGTTTGCTTTTCCCTTCTCCTTCCAGACAGTCCATTGCTGCTCCTGTCACTCAGCTCCTGCTTACCTTCCCATCCTGACTCTGCTGCTTCTCTGCCTTGGACAGCACCTAGCTAAATGCAGATGTAGTCCTCCAACCCCAAACCTTCAGTTTTAGAAGTTTTTATACCATGTCCTAGGGGGACACAAATGGAGGCCCCAGAGCACCCTCCCACAGTGGGACCCAAGGCAGGCCTGACCTGCCCAAAGAAAGGAATGAAAAGCCCTGAAGAGAGGACTTACTTACCATTTACAGGAGAAGCAGAGCTGTGTTGAGAAGGCCCGCCAGTGTGGTTCATCGGCTGCTTTTATTGCCAGCTGGGAATGGTGCCGGCCAATGACATAATCAAAAACCAATGCCTGGCTAATTTAAAAGCTGGCAACAGGGAAATGGAAGTGGGGACAACAATGTGGGAGCCAGGAGGTGAAGCTGCTCCCTGGGCAACACCTTGACAGAGTTGGCAGCTTGGCAGGGGGCTGGACAGGGACCCACAGGAGGCATCCTGGGCCCATTAAAGAAATTACCCACCTGGCTTGGCAGGGAAGCTGGGCCAAGGAGGATGGTGACAAAGGATCCTGAGGACCATAGACACCGGATCAGAGAGTGGGGAGGGCTGAGGCCCACACCCCGACTATTCTTTTCTTTTCTTTTCTTCTCTTTTCTTTTATTTGTTATTTTGGAGGGTGCACAGGGCCCTGACCGGGGAAGGAATCTCTCTGGTCCAGAGGAAAGACTGAAGCAGCACCGTGTATGGACCATGATGCCTCAGAGGGAGAGCAGACACAGAGACAAGGATGGTCCAACACCCCACAGTCATCCAGGGAAAAGGGGCCTCAAGGGATGGGCAAGGAGAGAGAAGAGCATAGGGACAGGCTGATGACCCATGATATGGCAGTCCTGGGGGCTGATGTATGGAGCCCCAAGAATGCCTGCAAAGAGCAGCACCCAGTCTGCAAGAATCCATGAGGAGGAGCCCCACCACTGAAGAAAAGAACATCAAGACATGGCAGGTGAGTGTTGGGGCCTCCCTTTGGTGGTGAATGTGACCCAATGCACAGGTGCCAGGGACACAACCCACAGTCGGAACCAGGTGTGCACTCTAAGGTCGCCAGAGAGCGCCTATACGAGACCAAGCGGGTGCAAAGTGGTGCGCTGGCCAGGAATCTGCAAGGGAACCCTCCGGAAGATGATGACCTCATGATGCAGCCATCAGCAATGGCCCTTCCCAATCTCCTGAGCCAGAATCTGCAGGCTCTCACTCAAATAATATATATGAAGCAACAGATGATGAACTGTCAACAAGATTGGCTACATCATAGTCTAACTGCTTTCAAGATGCCCAAAATGACCCGAGATGATGACCCAGAAGAGTACATTGAAGCATTCAAGTGCCATGCCCTTATGACAGGATTATAGAAGGGGTATTGGGCTAGTCATCTGGGGGCACTTGTCATAGACAAAGCACAGGCAATGTACCAGGCTTTAGCTTGGGACAAAGCCAGGAATTATGAGCAAGCTAAGGCTGTTACTTTATACTGGCTTGTGATCAGTCCAGAGTACTATAGGAAGCAGTTCCAGGCCATGAATGCCCCTGATGAGAAACAACCTCAGGTTCTGATGCAATTGCGAGGACCTTCTGAATAAGTGAGTGAACCCGGCCAAATATGACTGAGATGCGCTGGCTGACCAAGTTCTCCTGGAACAAATCCAGAATGACTTCAATTAATGTACTCAACAATGGGTCTGGCAGCACTCACCAACCAACTGTGAGGAAGCCTTAAGACTGGCAGAGGCTTTTGTGGCATCTGAAATGGTGTACAGCCGAGAGAAGCTGGCACTGAACACAGGAAACACTCAACCCCATGAGGCTGAGAAAAAGTGGAACCCTATCAAGAGTGGACCAAGATAGCTAGTCTGCTTCCAGTGCGGGAGAACAGGACGCTTTTCACGGGGGGTCCCCAAGCAGCCCCACAGAATGTTGGAGTCCCGATAGTTCCCCGAAAGGGCAGGCAGAGAGAAGGAGGGAAACATGTCAGTGAACCGATGGACTACAGTTACGCCTCTGCCATCCCGTTGTGAGAGCATAGGTGGGGAACAACCCCGTTCAGGACACATTGGACTCGAGGTGTGCCCAGTCATTAGTGAGGGCTGACCTTGTCCCACCCAAAATGGGCAACTGGTCCATGAGGATGGCTTTCCTCCATGGTGAGACAGAAAGGGTTGAATGCCGGTGGGTCTGACTTCAAGTTATGGAACATCAAGGTGAGCTGTCAGTGAGAGTGGCCCCTTGCCTGGCCTATGATATGTTGATAGGGCATGATTGGAGCCTGATCTATGATGTCCTAGAAAGGATATGGGATGCTGAGACCAGACATCAGTGACTCAAAGATCACAATGGGTGGCTTGGGGAGCTTGAAGATGGCAGGGAGTCAGCAAAGGATGCAGAGGAGGTGGATTTGTGTGATGTGATCAGCAGGCCCCAGTTCAGGGAATTGCAAGAGGAAGATGAGGAACTCCAAGCAATCAGGGCTCAAATCCCAAAACAAAGAGCAATCAGCCAGAAGCTGATGCCAGGACCCCACAGTACAAGGTAAGGGACCAGTCACTTTACTGGGTCCAGAGGGGGAGGCGGGAGTGGGGAGAAGAAGCCCAGTTGGTGGTGCCTGCCCAGTTTTGTCAGCTGGTATGGCAGTTGGCCCATGCAAACCCCACGGAAGGGCATCTGGGCCAGGATAAAACTATAGCCAGAGTGGCCCACTGGTTCTTCCGGCCGGAAGTGGGGGAAGACATTGCCTGCCAGTGTGCAGCATGCCCAGAATGTCAGAGAATGTGAGAGGACCACCCTGCCAGAGCACTGCTGCAGCCTTTACCCACTATTGATGTGCCCTTCTCCCAGATAGCGATGGATGTGATAGGGCCACTACCCAGGAGTAGTGTGGGACACCAGTATGTGCTGGTGTTTATCGACTATGCTAAATACTTCAGGTGGTGACAGCTCTGTGAATCACTGAGGAGTTAACAAAATGGATTGCCCAGGTGGGAATACCCAAGGAAATTTTGACCGACCAGGGATGGAATTTCATGTCAAGGGTACTGCAGGTCATATGTTGTACACTGTGGATAAAACACCTAAGAACCTCTGTATACCATCCACAAATCAACGGCCTCATAGAGTGCCTCAATGGCACAATAAAGAGGATGTTACGATGGTGCATACAAGGCAATTCCCGGAAGTGGGACTTACTACTCCCTTTGGTTTTGTTTGCTATCCAAGACACTCCACAGAAGTCATCGAAGTATTTGCCATTCAAACTTGTCCTGGAACATCAGCCATGAGGTCTAGTGCAAGTGCTACAGGAAGGCTGGGAGCAGGACATGGGAAGGTGAGGACCCCGATCACCTACCAGCAGGAATTCCAACAACGCATACAGGTGGCACAGGACTTGGCCAGAAACAACCTCCAGGAAGCACAACAGCAGCAGAAGGCTAGGTATGACACACCCACAAAGGAAGGGGAGTTCAGGTCCAGCCAGAGGGTCCTGGTTCTCCTACCAACATCTGCGAGCAAGCTCTTAACACAGTGGCAAGGCCCCTTGGAGGTGATTTGCAGGCTTGGTCTGGTGGATTATGAGGTCCATAGGCCGGGGCATCAGTGGGAAAGAAAATTTACCACATAAACCTGCTTTGAGAATGGCTGGAGCCCAAAGGATGGACCACATTTATGGAGAGTGACGCAGAGGACTTAGGACCACAGGGACTAGTGAGAGAGGAGTCAATGGCCTGCCTGGAAGACCACATCCAGATAAGCGAAGAACTGTCACCCATGGAGAAAACTGAAACAAAGGCGATTGTATGGAGCTTCAGGGACACCTTCCACAAAGAACCAGGTTGGGCCCAGGGAGCATGCCACATAATAACCACTCGACCAGGAACTACAGTTGCATGAGAGGTGGCAGCCCATGCCACATCACCTCCTTGGGGAGATCCATGAGGAGATCACAAAAAAGTTAGAGCAAGGTGTGATACGACCACCAAGAAACCTGTGGCGGAGCCCCCTGGTCTCTGTCCCCAAACCAAATGCAACCATCCACTTCTGTGTTGATTATCATCACCTCAATGAAGTGGCCATCTTCGATGCTCTCCCAATGCCTCACGTGGTCAAGCTAGTAGCATGTATAGGGTACGCACACTACATCACAATGCTGTTTAGCTAAAGGGTACTGGCAAATACCCGTAGCCAAAGGAGATTGGGCAAAAACAGCATTTGGGACTCCATGAGGCCTATATGAGATCATCCTGATGCCATTCAGACTCCACAGGGCAGCCACAAAATTTCAATGCTTAATCAATCAGATCGTGGCGCCACATGCTAGCTATGCTGCAGCCTATATCGACGATATCATCATCTTCACCCGGACACGGGCACAACATCAGAGAGTGCTATGAGCCATACTCACTGAACTACGAGAATCAGGGATGACAGCAAACCCATGAAAGTGCACTATGGCCCAAAGACAACATAATACCTGGGATTCCTAGTAGGGCGGGGTACCATCAGACCGCTAGCTGATAAAGTAGAAACCATATGCAACTTTACAATGCCCCAAAACAACAGAAAACTGCACTCCTTCCTGGGGTTCACCAATTACTACCAGCGGTTCATTCCCCATTTCTCAGAATTGGTGGCCCCACTCACAGAAGTTCTGAAAGGGCACAAGATGGGGGCCATAAAATGGACCGCAGAAATGAGGCATAATTTGGAGCTCCTAAAGAAGGTGTTATGTGAGGATATAGTAATACACATGCCCGACTTTCACAAACCTTTTATCTTTCAAACGGATGTCTCAGAGACAGCAATAGGGGCTGTCCTGACCCTAGAAGATGCTGGGATGGAAAGACCCATGGCATACGTGAGTCGTAGGCTACTTCCTGTGGAGATACGGTACACTACGATAGTAACAGAAATGTTCTATGGCTTATCGGACTGCTAAACACTCCCTCTATCTGATGGGGAGGGAGTTCAAGCTTATAATGGAACCTGTACCCCTACAGTGGTTGAGCAGGGCCAAAACTGATAACATGCAAATGACCAGGTGGGCCCTGACCCTGCAACCTTTCAAGTTGCAAACACTACATGGCCCTGGGAAAAATAACACTGTGGCAGATTTCTTATCCAAGTGCTGTCAGACACAGCAAACCAGGCAATGAAGAAACAAGGGACACAAGTTAGGACACAAAGCGAAAGACTCAGAGCGCCCCAAAGCATTTTGGGCAGGGGGTTGTGTCCCAGGGGAACACAAGCAGAGGCCCTGGAGCACCCTCCTGCAGTGGGACCCAAGACAGGGCTGATCCACACAAAGGAAGGAATGAAAAACCCTGAAGAGAGGGTTTACTTACCCTTTACAGAAGTAGAGCTGCACTGAAAAGGACCATCGGTGCAGTGCATCAGCCACTTTTATTGCCGGCTGGGAACAGTGCTGGCCAATGATGTCAGCAAAAACTGCCACCCGGCTGATTTAATCTCCTAGAGTCCCCTGGTCCAGAGGCAAAACTGAGGCAGCACCACAGAACACGATGCCTTGAGGAGAGAGCAGATGCAGAGATGAGGACGGTCCACACCACACAGTCATTCCGGGAAAAGGGGCAGCAAGGGATGGGCAAGGGGAAAGGAGAGCAGATGAGAACACCACAGGGACAGGCCAGCGACCAATCATCTGGTGGTCCTGAGGGCTGGCATATGGCTGGGGTGTAGGGGAGATGGAGCCCCAAGAACACCAACAAAGAGCAGCACCCAGTCTGTGAGAATCTGCGAAGGGGAGCCCCACCACTGAAGAAAAGAAGATCAAGATGTAACAGGCAAATGTTGGGGCCTCCCTCAGGGGCAAACGCAACCCAACACACAGGTGCTTGGGATACATCCCATGGACGGAACCGGGTGTGCGCTCTAAGCTGTTGTCCTCCTGAGCAGTGGCAGAGACTTCGCTAGGCAAGCAGAAGGGATTTTCCAGCCTACACCGAGGCCAGTTCCAGGAGCCAGTGCTGATTGGCCAAGGGACTGGAAAGCAGGGTAGAAAGCTTGCTGGGACACACTCCCTTGGGGAGGAGAATTGGAGCAGGCAATGGAATGTTGTTGCACAGTCCAGATGGAGGCACAGAGCAAAGTTGAGGGCTTTGAAAACCCAGACCATGGAGAAGTACCCAAAAGCTGGGAGGAAGATCAGTGGGGTGAGTCTCAGTGGCAGACAGTTAACAGTGGCTGTGATAGGAATGGCAACTGTGGTTATGAAGAAGGGAAAGGGGTCTGATCATGGGACCCTATAGAAAAGGGAAGATAATTTGGGTCAAATCCAATTATCCTGTCACAGAATCAGGATTCAGTAAATGGAGAGACCCATGGGTGTTGAGTTAGGGTAACCCCAGGCCAGTCAACTGAAGAGTCTCAGTGCTAATGGATGGAGAGTTGACTTGTTTCTGGAAAGGTTCTGAGGGGGCCCCCAACTGATGACTTACAATCCCCTGAGGAGGGAGGGAGCTGTGAAATGACTAAAGCAATTGAGATTCCTTCCAAGACATGGGAACGGGTGTATACTGAGACAGGAAGAATCACCTATCAGAGAAATACCCGTATGAGGGCGAACTGTCTTTACAGAACGCGAGTCTGGGCAAGTTGCTCAGCTCACTCAAGAAATAAGATACAGTGACAAAATGGATCAACACCAACCTGACTAGGCATAGTGAGGACAGTGTGTAGGGGTGGAGGAGCCCTGTGGACGAGGCCATGGCATGTATGTTCCAGTACAGTACAACTTGATTGCTGACCTCCGCATTCTTGTTATTTCTTTGACATCAAGGTAAGGTGGGCAAGTGAAGATAAGGAACAGGACAAAGACCAAAAGAGACAGGTTCCTAACAGGCATACCCACTCACACCTTGCCACACCAATCCACCTCCTTTTGGTATTGCGTTATACCAGCTTGTGCTGCTTGACTGTTGGAGCTCTGATGGGGGACAGAATTGCTACAGCTCTGCTAGCAGATAGGAACAGTGTGTGTGCTCATAACACCGTGTAAATATACACAGTCATCATGCACTCCCAGTCCAACCTCTCTGCTCCTCCAGAGCTGGCCTTCTTTTTATGATCTGGCTATAGCTTTGAAGCCAATCAAATCCATTAGCTACAAAGCTCGCACTGCAGTGGCCCATTAGAAAAAACAAAACAAATCATTTTGATGACTTCTAAGCCTTCACGGGTTAGAAGGCTCCATCACAGCTCTGCAGTGTTAAGCTACATACTGTAACATCTTCCTTCAGCCTTGTAAATGGAAGTGATAATCAGTGCTGCTTTGTGGTGCACAGGGTAATAAACAGCTGTTGAGATTGATGCTGAGGTGTTTAATCAACCACAAAAGCTGTTTATTGTGAGTAGACTGCAAAATAATAGGGAGATTATTTTTAGTCAGTTTAGTTGCTCATTAAAGCGAAGGACTAAGCTTCCCTACGCAGCTTTGCTATAGCACCTGGGAAACCCCGTGTTCTTTAATCCTGATGCTTCAGACGGCTGTGATGTTGGACTCCAACTTTATCCCATAGTGCTCTGGCTCCCGCAATTCTGAATCCTTTCTGTCCACCTCATCCCTAACCTCTGACACCTCCCATCAATCCAGTCCTGCATTATAGGACAGTTTACCCTGCCTCTTGTGTTTGGATGCTAGGGATTGGCTGGGTGCAGGTCATGTGACTAAATGGGCATTCACAAGCTGCAGCAAGACCTTATGGGAGAAGAGATCAAGACTTAAGGTTGGACTGGAGGGGGCAACAAAGGAGCAGGTAACTGAGGTATCCAATCTTTCCAGGATATCCTAGAGAAGTGCAACAAGGGACTTACAGGCATGCTAGGAAGGTTGCAGACTCCCTCCACTAGCAAACCTCCACAAGTATGGAAAGAACAGACTCATATGGTGTTGGAAACCTATTTAATCCTGGAAAGTAAAGCTCAGATGGCCTTTTGATTGGATGCTTGCTCCCCAGAAAGAAAGGTATGTCTATACATAAACCAAAAAGAAAGGGGAAAAAAAGGATAATCCTGTCCTAACGTAGCTGGGCAGGCAAGGTAGCTTGGTTTTGAAACTCAGATCAGCAGCTAGATTTCACTTTGAGGCTCCCTGAGGGCTTTAATTCAAACTGTCAAGCCACATTGAGACATGTTGGGCAGTTGCCAGAATCACACTGGTTTTCCTGATTTGAAAGTTTGCATGATATTTCCTTTCTGAGCTTCTCTTTCCCCCAGAAAACAGCAACTAATGTTTAAGGAAGCTCTATGTCACTTAATAATAGATGCACATTATTTAAAGGCCCACGTCAAAAAAAAAAAAAGGGGGTGGGGGGAGATGGGGCACTTAACAAGGTTTTCTCCATTATTAATGATTTGGGGGTGGGGAGGACTTAATTGGGCCCATTGCATTCCACAACAGTTTGGGGTCCTGGGGTTCCATTGTCTGCATCGTAACTGATGCATTTGAGGATATTTGAAAGAGTATTTGATAAATAAAATATTATGTCAGATTGTTTCCCCCATCGATTCTGTGCTTTAGAAAAAGGATCTGCAAGAAGAATTTACCTTGACTACAACAATTCAAACATACATATCCCAGACCCGGTTTTACATGCAAGCTGCAAGGGGAGAGTATAACTTCTGTCACTGAAATGCATTTCCAAAGGCAATAGGCAGATGGTCTGGGTCTGTACGGTGTTTTCTCGCACACAACAGACCCCAAATAGGATACACACCTTGTTTTTGAAAGGCAGAATGAAGAAAAAAGGGTTTTTTCACAAGTTATGGCTTCAGAGAGCAGGTTCAGTGCTTAATTTTTAGCTGACTCACCCTCCCTTTCCTATGTAACTGAAGCTGAGTCCTAGCTGCTGCTGAAGACTGGCCAACATGGGTGGAGCTCTGAATTTGAAATGAGCTAAGGAGCCCTGCGCTGAAGAGGCTGTGAAACAGAGACCAGGAGCAGCAAGCAGTCAGCAAAAGTGTCCCCTCTTAATACAGACACCCCCCTTTTGAGGGGATGATTTTGGGGGAAAAGGGGCATGTTGTATGAGAAAATATGGTATCTTTTCTTAGTGGGTTGAAAACATGACATTCAACATCAGTAGAGGAGAGGCTAGACAGAAAACATCTGACCTACATTTAGAAGCAAATCCTAAAGCATCTGTGTCCCAGCTTTTAAAGAATATATTTACTGTTGGTCTCTTCTGCATTATGAAGTCTAAAAAACTCAGTGGCCTTTGTCCATTCTCAAGTGACGTATTTGTTTTCTATTTTGTTTTCTAGAAGACCTCAGTAGGATTGTAAAAACATCTGAGTTGAGCAGGTGCTGTCACGTATGTGGCTGAGCTTCCCTTTGTGGATTTTCTTCATGCAGTTTTGTTTGGACCTGCAACCCAGATCCCTGCCCTTCTGACCCCTCCCCCACTTGAAGGTGGGAACAGGGTCCAGCACACTTCCCATCCAAACTTTTTGTGGTATCACTTCCAGGACCAGCACTGAGCCATAAAAATCTGCCCTATTGCTTAATCATGATTCCTTGTGCTTTGCATCTGTAGATACTCTGGTTTCTGGTTTAAGCTGTTAGAGGACACATGACAGTTGAAAGGAGAAAGAGGCTCTTCAGAGGGATTTTCAAACCAAACACAGCTTATGCCTAGACAAATCACAAGAGACTCAGAGCTGGACAAAACAAACACCTGAATCCAAAAATGTTGTTTCTGTTTCTTTACCATCCTAAAACAGTTTTGGAGATTTGGCCAATGTCTTTTTGGGGATCCCCACTCCTTCTCTCCTACCCAGTTTTGCTGTGTCCTGAAGAGGAAGCTAGCTACAAAGAACCAGACCACGTCCTTTCAAAACTTCCATTTCCCTTATGTCGTTGGCAACATGTAGCGGGTGCATGCGGGTGCAGGTGCAACCTCTGACCTTGGTGGTGCATCCCCTGCAAACCTCCCTCTTCCTCCCCCACTACCACCAACACTGCTGGCAACATCCAAGGGTGGCTGCCGACAGCGCTGTGGCCGCCTGCGGGAGCTCACTGCTCACCACCGCCAACAGTGTCTTCGCCACCTGCGGGAGCTCGCCTTTCCCCCCCACCCTCCGGGGTCACACAGCGTTCATGCCTTACGCGACCTTTGCAGTTAGGCTTAGTGCATCCACAAACAGATCTGTTGTGTGGTTTCCACTCACAGGTCCAGATGGGACAAACCAGTTTCCTGATGCTTTGGCCCTACTTTTAAACATAACCAATATGCTACCAGGGCAACATAATCCAACAGACTCTTCATTGCTTGAACTGTGTCATCCCACTCTTGAAGTTTGGGGCCAAGACAGAGGTAAAAAGACAGCAAGGAAGAGACACTATAGTCTTCCCATTAAAAAGGAGATAACCCCCTCCCACCCTACAAATGGAGCTATGTATGTGATAGACACATCAACACATCCTAGATATTCAGTCCTGAAAATACAACTAGAGATTTATCTGCATCTCAGGATGCCTCAGTACCCTTTAAAATCTGGCCTTTATGAGCTGACATCTTATTGGAACTTTTGAAATGTTGCAGGTGTCCACAGCACACATTGTGACTTGACCCGACAGAGAAATAGGCCTAGAAGATGGGTTTTTCAGTATGGGGTTAATGGAGCTGTGGTTTAGATGTGGCTCTGGTTCTACACACACACATGGCCTCATGTATGTAACTCTATTGATTTCAGTGGAAAGTATTCTCATAAATAAGTTACGGTTCTGGGTAAGTGTTTGTAGGATCAGGTCTTTGCTTCTCCCTGCCTTTTCATTAACTATGGATGTTGCCTAACTGTAGATGAACAGTGACCTATAAAGCAAGGAGGCCCTGAATTTGGTTTCTGCCCCATTTTCCTTCCTTTATGATGTAGGAAAAAAGGCTGAATAAGTCCAAGTTTGATCCATCACTGCAGATGCATGTTATTTCCTCTTTCAAGGCATGGTCCATCTCTTCCTACACATCTGCATGGGGCTTGCTCTATGGCATCTTCTCACTCCCATTCACACACACTAGTGCAAGTAAGCTGCACAAGTTGCCCTGAAGTCACCCCCAATGAAAAACCTAAAAACCAAAAGCCAAGCTCACGTCTTGGCACTGAAATCATTTTGGGTCCCCAAATTTAGGAGAGTATTTTGGTGGGTTTTGGTGTAGCCCAACACTGAGACAGAGAAGAAAAAGCGGCCGTGAAATCCTGAGTTTAGCACAGCTTTACTTATGCCATCTGTCTAGTCTCTCATGCTGCTTTTGCCACTGTGATATCCAAATGCCTGACACATTTATTAAAGCAAATACAAGACCTTAGTCTTCTTGGTCCAGATTTCTCTCTGATACAACTTAGTGAAAGATTATGTCTTTTGTAATATGCTAACTTGACATCTACAGTCCCAGCAGACTTTCCTTCGCATTCAGGGGCAACATAAGTCTAGTATTCTGGTGTTGCATTTACCAGATGCAAGAAGCCAGAGTGGAATTGATTGATTAGCAAAAGTGCTCTTGATAGCGACAGGCTTGGTCATACAGACAGAGTACTTGTTACCATAGCTAGGACCCTAATGATGCATAGACACTCAACCATCTGGTGCATACTAGTGAAATTAGCTCATGCACAAGGGGACAGGTTGCAAGGCAGCTGCTGGTGAATATGTTTAGTTTAGACCCACCCTTAAGGGCTGGTTTTCATCCACTGACCCCATCTACAAAATAGAAATGAAATAAAGAAACGCCATTGGAGAATTTAGAGGAATGTCCTGAATATCCGTTTTCTTTTTTTTTCCCAGGGAGAAGAAGAATACACCCACCCACGTCCCAAAGGGAAAAAAATAAAACAACCTTTGATTGATAGAATAATGACAGGTTTTAATTAATAACTGGGTGAGCAATTCTTTAACAATAACCTATACAAATACTAGTGGCATTTCCTTGCTGGCTATATTGGGAAAAGACCTTCATTTCAAAAAGAAATATATTAGGAATTGTTTGGGATTTAACTCCCCAAACTGATTTAACAAGCTGCTAGAAAGCTTAATAAATATTGACTTGGTACTTTTTTTTTTTTGGCAGGGGCTTGTAAGAATTCGACATTGCAGCTCAACAATGCCTCCGTGTGTTGCCTTCTGTCACAATGCATAGAAGTGGGGAACACAGAGGTAGACACTTGCATTTATTTCCCTACCATATGGAAGTTTTAATGGCTGTGTAATAACCTCTCTCCAATTGCTTCAGCTGAAACCATTATAAAGCTGCTCTGTGGCGATGCGGAAGGCATTGGCTCTAAAAGGTCACATGTCACGTTTTGCATCACAGGAGGATGTGACCTAGAATCCCACCTTTGTTTCACTCTTTGACGAAAAATGTCCACAGGATGGGATACGGCTTAAACACTGAACTAACAACTCGTCCCCGATCTCTTGCTAACTCACTTGATGCCTTTCCTGCCTAGACAGACCCCCTTCAGAACCAGAAGTTAATTTAACCCAGGCTATAGAGGAATTGCAATACTAATTGCCTTAGGAAAAAAAGAAAGACGCAGATAACTGAGTCAGTTTTGAAGCTTAATTGAGTTTTTCTTGCCAGTGTTTCAGGTGGTGTGAAATACGACAACAAATAAATCCAAGGAGAAGGCCAAGCTTGCTCTTTCAGATAAAGACCATCCACAGCCAGTTTAAAAGGGTGATAAAAATTCACAATGTAATAAAAAAAAGTAAGTCAAATAAGATCACGGTGGGTGGGGGAAGGACTGGAAAGCGACAGGGGCAAACTGAAGGCTGTTTAATCCAAGACACTGGTTTATGGGGGACAAAAAGAGCATCACATCCCAGGTTACAAGGCCTTCAAAGTGATTGTCTGTTGCTTTCATAGATAAAAGGGAAGAGGTTCACATCACCTCTCTCTCTGCCTGTCCAGCATCTCCCCCTGACTTCCATCTTCATGCTATGAAAGTGCCTGTGGCCCATGACATCTGCTGCACATCCCATTTAGCTCTATAATTTGATGCCCCTGAAAGGCGGTAGGCAAACTTCTGCGTCTCCGCTACAACGCAGTGCAGCTTCATTATAACAAACTAGCAAAATGCCTGTCATGAATGATATGGGGGGGAGACAAGCATCTGGCCCCACACCCTCCATATGCTGGGAAGGGGCGTGGGGGGCCCACTTTTACCGCATCCACATGAGAGTGGGCATTTGTAACACCTTGTGCTACTACTAGTTATCCCTGGGGAACACCTGTGCCATGTGCCCTCTGTGGGGGGTAGGGGAGGCTGGCCTCCACTGTGCTGGCCCCAGCAGCATTACTTAGGGTCCTAGGGGGCTCCTGGGGCTGCAGCAGCACCAATCCTGCAGCTCAGAGCCTGGCTGGCAGGTGGAGCTTGGCTCCAGCTGGCCAGGCTCTGGCTCTGAGCAGCATGCACTGCCACTGTGTGCACCACTCCACTTTTTTTTGAGTAGCTTATTTGACCCCTGGATATCCCAGGGTTAAAAAAAACTCCCCACGCTGCTCCTTTACAGCGTGGAGAACAGCTGAATGTGCAGCATGTGGTTCTGTAGATGTGTCTGTGGTGTCGCATACTACATGGCGGCATTTGTCTGAATGCGGCCCTCGAATCTAAAAAAGGTTGAGATCTACTGATCTAAAGAGTAAGATCCTGGGGTCATGGTTTGTCTCCTACTGTACAGCAGGTATTTCAAAGAAGCCCTGTTCCCAATTGTTATCTAGGTATGACAAGAAATAATAACAGCCATATTAGGAGTAGGTCCTGCTCAGCATAGGAGTAAGCAGAGCTAGTCCTCTCCTTATTCCCTGTGCAGAGCAGGTGGACAGGCAAGAACCAGCGCCTCGGTTCTCCTTCCAGTTCCTTCCTGGCCAGAGTTGCTGAATCAATATGGGGGATGAAGGTTACTTATTACTGATATACTTTATTGGTATATCAATATCCTTCATGCCAAGAAGCAAGGTGGTGGCAGGAGAATCATGGTTCAAATATGCATGCATGTCTTGTGGGTGCATTTACAGTGCAATCGTTGCAATCTATGAAGATGCATCTGAACTATATATTTCTTTTGGAAGTGCATCTTCACAGGAGATGGAGCCCAGTGCAGGCTAACTGCTATGAACCTTCCTGGGTGGGTTTTTCAGCCCATGTCATCATGGCTACACTGGAGAGTACCCCAGCTGCAGCATAGACACTGAGTCCATTTCTGCACCACTGCTCCCTCAGGGCTGTCCCAGAAGTCACGATCTTGCCCTATAAGGGTGCTAATGGTAGGTAGACAGCTAATATAAAAGAATTGCAGATGCGCTTCATATTGCAGACACATAGTCTGTTTAACGGGTATTTTAACTTTGGTAGAAGTGCTGGGAACAAATGACAGATACAAATCACAATCAGTAAAATTATCCCATGGAACACTCTCTCTGTGGTAATGGCAGAACACCAATTACTGGAGTCAGTTTAAGTCAGGTCTGAGGAAAAAACAGTTGAGAAAAAAAATCCAGCACTAGCAGGAGGATGGGCTAGATGAACCTAATATTTCTTTTTCATCATCACCTTACTCTTATGTTGCCTGCCTCCTATTTATTTATGAAGCACCATCAAGACGGTTGGCAGTTAGCAGTGCCAGAGCTTGATCCATGGATTCATTCTGCACTGAGTTTTCTTGAAGTCCTGTGAACAGCAAATTTGTATTTGTTTGTCTGCAAAGACAGACCCATAAAAGGCAGTAGGCAGAACTGCTTAGAGGGTTTCTAATGCGCCATTTTGTCATCAGGAATACCAGTTGTCCAAAGTTAGACTGTTCCTCATAAGCATATTGATTTGGACCATGGTTTAGCCTGATCATTTGGCCTCCCTTCTTTCTCTGATCCTTCCCAGCCCACCTGCTGTATGGAGCCACCTGGACAGCGTTAGGGTGACAATAATCTGGATTATTGGGGACCATTGAATCTGCAGCTGAATAAATGCTTTCAATCTGTGTCTCAGCAAAGCTGCTGGTCACAAGGCAGAATGATGTATTAAACTAACCTTGCAAATGCTTAGGCAAGCGGTTTTCTAAAGAAGGTAGTGTTAGAGCCCACTGTGTAAGAAGAACAAGATACAGCCCACCAACTATTGCAGGAGATAAAGCAGAAGCAAGACCTTGGAGATGGTCCTGAAATCAGCAAAGAACAAGAAAGAACCAGCAAGTGACCGAAAGTGCCCGAGTCCATGGCCTTACGCATGCACTCTTAGCAGAGAGACATGTAAATGAATGAAATGCATAAGTAATTCTATGCTAATAAAGCAAACAGTAAACTGAGGAGGAGCTTAAAATAGGAGGAGAAATGGGTGGAGCCAGAGGAGGGACATAGGTGGAGTAAATGTTAATATGTATAAACCAAGGTGTATAAAATGTGAAAAAAAACCTAATGTTCAAGGTGGCTCCCCAGTTTGTTGTTTTTTGGGAGCTAGTCCAAAGCCGTCTCCATTCTGAATAAAGCTGCTGTGAGCAATGTGTGCTGGTGTTTGCTCCCTGCTTGCTCTGGCTAATGAGTAACAGGATCCATGGGCAATCCAAGGAAGCCCATAAAATAGGGACAAGCATTTAGAAACATTCCTTTTAGACTGCTCTGAAACTAAGTTAATTAGTAACTCCACTCTGGACAACTGTGAAAACCTGGCCTTGTGTTCCAATTCAGAAGTTTCCCCTCTCATTCCAGAAATGCTAAAATTGTCCACGCATGGGTAGTTCCCACATTGGTTTCTCAGTCATAGTATCCCTGCTTCTGTAAGTGCAGTGCTAACTGTAAGGGGCAGAACTGTAAACTTGGTTGAAGAAAATTTTTCCCTATGGTCACTCCTAGGAGACCCCACCAGCCAATACCTACATGACAATTTATATTTTAGCAAGTCCTTCCCTATCAGTTGTTGATTCATAACATCTGTGATGTAATCCAGAGCCCGAGGATGGTCTCTGCTCCATCCCAATCTGTTGCAACAACCAGAGATCACTGACAGGCTTCTCCATTTAGTATGAATGGGAGACATCGAGTTTAAGGCCCATGAAGCTTGGAGCTATTAAAAGGCAGCTGCTTATTGACAAACTATCAAATAAATTGGGAAAGCATCCTGCTGCGTAGCCATCTGATGAAGGCAAATTGAAAAGCTAATGACTGTAACCATATACTGGCTGTAAAATATGGCCTTTCATTTTCTCATGGTGGGTGTATTCTGCAGTTGGGGGTAAAAAAACCTCAGTTAAAGTATACCCCGTTCCCTCCCACTAGAGATGTCTGGGTGTATTAGTTGCAAACTAGTCAGTGAATCAGGACTGATATACTGTCACACATTCCTATAGACTGGATTTCAGAACTGAACAAATTGCTTATAGCAAATGGACCAGCCTACAATGTGCCTGAATGTACATTTTTCGGATCAGATCTTCAGCTGGAGCTAAAATCCTGATTTACACCATCAGTATACAACAGCTATGGGTCCAATGCAGTATGTATGTACATGGACAACAGCAATATGCTGCAATTATGTAATATGTCCTTGCAATATTACCAAGTGACAGCCAATATGTCCAAGGGCCTAACAAAAATAGACTTTGAAATGAGAGGCTAATTTTGATTTGATAGACAGCTCACATGGTGTTACTTGCATCCCCTAAGTGGATGAGAATAACTGAGCTTCAAGTTTATGGTGTGAAAATCCTCATTTAGAAATTCTCATTCAGGAAGGAACTGTGATTCTTCTGCCTAGAACAATGTGGCTCTGGGCCCTGCCTGGACTTCAAGGTGTTAGCATTGTACAATAATAACACATAGAAAAAAAAAACCATGCTATTTTGGTGCAATTCACCTGTGCCAAAGTCAAGCATAAGACCAAATTCCATTTAATGCCTCAGACAAGGATCTACATTGTTTGTAAGCCATTTCCTGCCTAGGGTTATATTTCACCCTCTCTAAATAGTCAATTTTTAAGCAAATATTAAAGAAGATTTCCTTGGTCATTTCTGACAAAACATTTATTTTCTGGAACAAAAAAAGCAAATGCAAAATGGATATGTTTGTTTCATACCCTTCCATATTCCACCCCTGTTCTATCTAGGGTCTTCAGTTGACAGGGTGGGGGACCAATTAGTATAAGTTGTGTTGTGCCGTGGGCATAGGTGGATGGTTGCCTGCTTTACTAAACATGCCAAGATAATTGTAAAGAAAGTAAGTGGATGAGCTTGTGAAAATCAGACCGTTCAAATTTCAGTGGTTGCTTGGCCTGAAACAGCATGTGAGATTATGGCCTTATTGTCTATTGAACATGAGTCAAGCCTAGCCTAGTAGGCTGCTATGAATTGGCATAGAGTGCTTAAGACATGCCAGTTTCCACAGGCAATGGCATACTGGGTTGATCTATTGTTTTACAGTAATATTTCTGGTTTGAATGTGTTCCGGTTGTAATAATAGTGCGTGCCTCAGTTTTCCTCAGGGGGAAAGGAGGAGTTAAGAAATAGTGAACCCAAAGTGGGCTGGCCCACTGTTGTCGGCGATCCCTCGTGGTCAAGGATAATCACGCTCACTGGTCAAGTAAAGGGTTGCAAATGAGTCTGTTAATGGCTAAGAAGGCCATTCCTAGGAGCCAAAGACTCTCTGGCAAACACCACAGGTGGTGGTTAAAGGGAGGGTCAAATTTCTTGGTCTTGTTTACTTTCTTTGTTTCTGTTGTTTTTCTTCCTCCAAGACAAGATGGTTTTCTTCCAACTAAGATGTACCTTCTCTCACAAGGTGTCACCCTCTACCCCTGTCCAGGGCTAGTTTTTCCCCAATTTTTGGCATCAATGCCATGCTTCTTAATGTTTTCCTTGAAGGCGCCCTTGAAGCATTTCTTTTGGCCCCTGCATGTCCTTTGTCCTTGGCTGAGCTGGGAGTATAACCGTCATTATCCACTGCAGCTGATGTTGAATAATCAATACTTCCTTGTGATGATTTTAGCAGTGGTGAGGACACTGGCATTTGTGCAACAATCCTCTCACTTTATGCCAAGGATCTTCCAGAGGTAGCACTGGTGATGGCATTCCAGGTTTTTCAGGTGGTGCTTGTAGGTCACCCAAGCTTCACAGCCATAGAGAAGAGTTGGGATCACCACAAGCTTGTATAATAGGAGCTTTGTTCAAGGTCCAATGTCATGATCATTGAACACATGAAGCTTCAGCATTCTGAAGGTAGAGCACATTGGATCCCATACTGGATCTCTTCATCGATGTTAGCCTTCTTTGAGAAGAGGGATGCCAAGGTATGCAAACTGTTCAACATTTTCCAGTTCATGTCCATCAATGAGGATCTTTGCTGGGGGTGTTGATCAGTCCAAAGCAGGCTGGTGAAGCACCTTTGTTTGGTCAATTTTAAAAAGGTCAGTCCCAGGCACTGATATGCTTGAGACAAGCAATTAAGGTCCATTCGTAGGTCCTCCTCCAGACGTGCAATGACAGCACAATCATCGGCATACTGAAGTTCCACAATCAAGGCCAAAGTAACTTTGGTTTTGGTGCGGAGACAGGAGAGATTGAAAGGTTCCCATACATCCTGTGCTTGATGCTGACACCATGTGGCATCTGTTATGGGTGAGCATCTTGATGACCACAAGAGAGACAAGAGAGGTGGAAAACAAAATTGGTATGATCACACAGCCCTGCTTGATGCCAGCTTGAATGGCAAGGGTCTCCATAGGAGCCACTGTATAAGTTGCAGGCAGTCATTTGGTTATGAAGGAGTCTTAGGATGGTGATAAATTTCCCTGAGCAGCCAAATTTTGATAAGATCTTCCATAAAGCCTCATGGCTAACAAAGTTGAAGGCTTTAGTCAAATCAATAAAGGCCATATACAGATCTTGGTGTTAGTCTCAGCATTTTTCCTGGCTCTGTCAGGCTGCAAAAATCATGTCCATGGTGCTTCTCTATGGTCTGAAGCTCAACTGAAACTCAGGAAGGATTTATTGGCAAGAGACAGCAGTATGTTCAGCAGAATTTGACTAAGGATCTTCCTAGCAATGGAGAGGAGGGCAATACCTCAATAGTTTCCACAGTCAGACTTATTTCCCTTTTTAAAAATGGTGGCAATATCAGCATTCCAGCTCTTCATCAAAAGATAATTGAATAGTCTTGTTGACACTTCAACAAGGTGTGGTTGAAGGCAACACATAGAAGGTGTCCAGAAAAGAGTGAGATGAGCATCACAATGTACAGGGAAGTCTGAAAAGCACATAGTTAGCCTGAGAGCTGGAATCTAAAGCTAGAGAACAGACAGGATACTGTGCAATACACTTAGGGTTGTGCAGGCTGGACTGGAGACAGAGGGACTGTTTAACAAACTGGAGAAGCAGGGTCTTCCGGCCCTATGGCTTTTTCCCACAGTTAAATGCCTTTATTGAAAAGGAGATGTCTGCTTTGCTGTTTGGCACTTGGGGTGTACTCCTTTCCCCTTTGAGGGAATAATGTCCCTCTCTCAGGAGCTGAACCGGAAAGCAGCTCCCTGTAGCAGGGCCATGGATAGCTAGGAAGAGCCAGAGACTGAAAGACAGAGGTCTGGAGTTCTGTGGA
>NW_017728886.1:266422807-266438018 GCF_001723895.1 Crocodylus porosus | reverse complement strand
TTATCTTGCTGGGATCCTATGACCCCAGCTGACTTCCTGCCCTTTGGGCAGGGGGCTGGACTCGATCTCCTGAGGTCCCTTCCAGCCCTAATGTCTATGAAATCTATGTCTATGAAATATCCTGTAATACGAGGAAAATGTGAAGCTCAGGTTGCTTTCAACTCCTACGAAACCCAAGGAAAAACTCATAAGTCACACAGGCAAACCCTAAAATGTGGATATAAATTTTAGTTTGACATATAAACCAAAGGGATAATCAGAGGAAGAATACTATGTACAGATGTTTTGCAGTTGGAGGATAAAAGAGGGCATGCTCAGCATACCATGGACAACTTTCAGCCAATCTCCAACTATCAGAGATCAGGATATCACTTGACCAGGTGAGTAAATTATCCTTGGTTTTCTGCTGTAAAAATCTTTCTAAATTATCCTAGGTTTTCTACTGCAAAGATCCCTTCTTCCCTGATGAAGACAAATCCATGGCTCTCGCTAATTGGTGTCTTTTTGTGATCATCACACTGTCCACATAGCTCATCACATGTATACCCATCCCAAAACAGGAATTTCAGTTCCCCCCGCTTTGTCCTTGCAAGCTGGTACCACCTTATTTCATTTTATGGAACAATGTGGTACATGCCCCCAGTTTCTCAGACTATGTCTCCTTGCTTGCTAGACATCCTGTCTGCTTTGAAGGGGTGTGCACGTGCGTCTCTCCCCCTCCCAGGCTTTCAGAAATCAGTAAACATCTGCTGCCAATCCTGAACCATTCTAATACATATATCTACAAGCTAATTCTCAAAAAAACAACCTAAGCTATCATGATTCAATTTGATGCATCCTAAGTCACATGCAGTATTAACTTGCCATCTTCAAGGTGGCAACTGTCCTTTCCTTTGTACAAGACAATGCAGCTTTGCTAATTACTACCATAATAATAATGACATACCATCCCAGAATAAAATTTACTCTAAGATGTGGCAGGGCACCAGTCGTGCCTGCCACTTTAAGAGCTAAATCGAACAGGCAGCAGGTGTTTGATTACAGCAGCCATTTTAGAACTTTGGCTGCCTATATAAACAACAGCAGTTTGCTGCTAGGAGCCAGGCAAGAAATATCACTTGGTTGAGCTGCTGCATGGGAATGTCTTGCAGGTAGGAGCAGGAGGCTCTGATCCTGGGCATGACCTAAAACTGTATCCTGCTGTGAGTGGGTGGTCTGGTGGGGCTCTCAGTGGTGTGGGAACCCCAGGAAAATGCCAGGCCAGTTACCACCCAGGTAAAAGGTGGTTATGGGCACCTATAACCCACCTGAAGGTGAGGGTTGGAGTTAATGATCCACCTAATCCAGGGAAAGCCAGGTAAGCATCTTGAAGCACCTGAACCTGCTGAAGTGAGTGACCCCATGGGGCCAGGCATTCTTTGTGAAGCACCTTAGCTGGAAATGGGGGACCCCAATCCTTGAGTGCAGGCAGGAGGCTTTGACCTAACCCAAGGGACCCAACTGGTCAATGCTGGGGCCAGGACCCAGATAGGAGTCAAAAGGGCCAGGGGTCCACTGTGAGGGATGCCCATATACAGCAGAGAAGCTCAGGGTCTCAAAAGGGAAGCTGAAGGTCCCAGGGAAGGGACCACAGCTAATGGGCATGTTGGCTGCCTGAAATGCCATCTGCGAGGCTTGGACCATGGTATAGGGGTAGAACAGAGCTGTGGATTGCCCCCCAATATCGGGGTGTATAATAGGCAGCCTCCCACCTAACTATCACATCACTATTATTGCATCAAGGTATGGCAGGTGAGTGAAGCGGGTGGCTGACCCATAAACAGGGGGCAAGCCGGTGCTTGCATCAGGCATGAAAACTTGCACCTTATCACATAAGACATCACTGGCAATCACCAGCTGGTGGGGATAAGACAAACCACTGCGGAAGACAGCGGCGGAAGTGGAGCAGAGATGCGGAGGTCTCTGCAACTGGGCACTGCCTGGAAGGTGAGAGAGCCAGCAGGGGCTCTCTATTTCTTCAGTGCTTCATCTCTCATTGTAGCAGAAGAGCCAGAAGAGGCTCCCTGTGCCAACAGAGGCAGGATCAACAGAAGGACTACAGAGCCAGAGGAGGCAGCATCAGAGGAGTGCAGGAGGCAAGGGAGGTTTCCCAGCTGGCTGGAGATAGAACAGGGCAGCGAGGGAAACTAAGGTACAGCCCGGCCAGAAGCTTCATGCCAGTCCACAACCCAAGGAGTGACTGGATACATAGGGAGACATCCCAGGATAACAGGAATGGGGTGCTCCCTACAGGGGAGAAGGATGACAACGGCCCATGTCATACAGGGCATTTACATCTAGTGGCGGGGTCTTTGATATGCCCACCCTTAGGACTGAACAGTTTGATCCAAGTGGCAAAATACTTTGTTGCAAATACTTTCTTTCCCCGCCCCCCAGCCATGCTTGGTGTTTGCAATATTAAAGAGGAGGAAGGTTTTGAATTTCTTTACAATGGGATTTTGTTCAGTCAAGCGACGTACCTCAGGGCTCTGCCTCCCCTGCACCCCATCCTAGCGCCAACCTGATGTAATCCATCACAATCAGCACCAAACATTTGAGGATGCTGTGGGCGCACAGATGGCCCTACTTACCTAAGTAACAATCCAGAGCAAAGGGCCATGGTCTACACTGACCCTGATGGGTCTGCTAAGTTTTCATTAGTCTTTCTTTTCTTTAGTTTCCCCCCTTTTGGAGAGCTTGTGAGACAGGGAGAGGTGAGATATATAGTAGGACATTGTACAGTATTTTTCTTTGAGCCTCCACTTTGGTGGGTCCATAGGGTGAATTTGAGTCCCGGGTAGGGACTGTCCAAGCCGGGGGGGCACAATTTTCTGTAGCCCTACTTCTGTTTGAGTTAGTCGCCTCAGGAGGCAGGTCCTAGAGCATGGTGAGGAACATGTGAGCCAACAGGTCCCAGGGAAGACAAACATCATTGGGGGTACAGCCAAGAAGATCTGATGATCCACCAGAGGTTGGTGTGAGGTTGGGGTGTAGGGGAGGTGGAGCCCCATGGACTACCACTAGGGGGTCACCGCACTGCAGCCAAACCCTGGGTGGTTAGCTCCCCCACTGGTGTAACATTCAAAAAGTCGTGGCAGGTGAGATTGGGGGAAGCCACTCAGGGGATAGACATCAGCCCTCTGCTCTAGAGGAGATCGCAGGAATGCCCTCTACCAGCTGCCCAGACCAAGGCAAGGCTGCACATGACTGGATGTTTAAGGCCCAGCAGGTACAACCACAAAACATCTTAATTGGGGAGGAGGGATGTGTGGCAGCCAGACATGCACTGCCATGAGCTCCTGCAACCTGGAAGTGCAGGGAAAACCCCAGCTCATCAACTTACTGGCACTTCCGATGTGCTGACAGCTGGGGAAAACCCCAGCTCTTGGCACATTTTACCAGCACATGCCAGCTCTGGTTGGCCAGGCAGGGGCAAAATGATGTCATAAAGATGAGCCTGCCACCAAAGCAGAGAGGGGACCAGAAATCGATGCCAGAGAGAGGGACAACCAGCTTCCAGGGGGACATGACCTGATAGGGGTGAGTGGTGGGGACCAGAGGAGATTTCTACAAAGAAAAGCTTAGAGGAGCCTTCAGATTTAGTTTAGGAGCAGTGGCCAGAGGATCCAGAACAGCTGAGTAACGCAACAAGTATCTGGGAGCTTCAGCCATCCTGGTAAAGAAGACAGAAAATGTCTAACTATGAGTGCAGAGGGGAAGATGAGAAAAATCTCTCTCTTCCCCATCTTCAGAAAACCTAGGGAGTCAGAGAACTCTGAGTATTTGAGAGTGCGGGAAAAGCCCCATCAGGGTATAAGATACTTCACACCGATAGCCATTTCATCTATGGACCTTGATTAATTGAAGCTTTTGGCTTAGATATACTTAGGTAAGTAGGGCCATCTGTGCGCCCACAGCATCCTCAAATGTTTGGTGCCGATTGTGATGGATTACATCAGGTTGGCGCTAGGATGGGGTGCAGGGGAGGCAGAGCCCCGAGGTACGTCACTTGACTGAACAAAATCCCATTGTAAAGAAATTCAAAACCTTCCTCCTCTTTAATATTGCAAATACCAAGCATGGCTGGGGGGGGGGGGGGAAAAAAAGAAAGTATTTGCAACAAAGTATTTTGCCACTTGGATCAAACTGTTCAGTCCTAAGGGTGGGCATATCAAAGACCCCGCCACTAGATGTAAATGTCCAGCTAAGACAATTCATGGACGTTTACATTGAGGATGAAAAATCTGGAGTTGCTAAGACCATGATGTTCCTCAGTACAACTAGAAATAGCAGCCTTTTGGTGCTGGAGAGAATCATTGATTTGTAGCTATAGAATAGCAGCCTTCTGAAACAGTGTTTCCATAGATCTTAAATAGAAAACAATAAAACAAAACAAGACTGCTCCCTGATTCAATGCTCACATCCCACCTACTGATTTTTAGGATGAAGCTGCCAACACAAATGGATATCGACAAACTCTAAACCACTAGAACAAGCATTCTGCCTTGGAAAACGCGATCTGGGCAGAAAGCAGGTTTGCCATGATTTAGTTGGTGTGAGCTTCCTAGAACCACATTTGACCAGGCCTTTAGATGCTTAAACACTACCTAGACACACAACAGGTGGAAAATGTAGGACATTCTTTCTGTGAATTAACGCTTTCTTGTGACAGGAAGCTACACCAACAATTTCGGCCTCATGAAAAAAGTGTCTGTTTTCAGCCATCTATCGGTTTTGCTGACCATTCCCTTTCCCCACATACTATAATTATTTTTAAAAGATATGGAAAAAACGGGCTTTTAAGTATTCCTGAAGCAATGTAAAATGCATCTGTGCATTAAAAAACATGAATTGTCAGCTTTTTTATTGTGTTGCTGTAGATCACCGAGATAAATTTTCATATGGCAAAACTCTAAAGTGCAATATTTTATTTCGAATTATGTTGCAAACTTTTCTTCAAAAAAAAAAAAGAAGAGTCACCCAGAAAAAGAATATAGATATAATATAAAATCCTGCACCCTCCTATGCATTTGTGTCATTATATTTATATAATGTTAGATTTTTATATAATTCATTAATATTCTATGCAATTCCCTTTGGGGCAGGAAGCTTGGAGTTATCATAACAGAACACAGAGTTGGCCATTGTTATGTTTAACCTTAGTGGTTTTATATATTCATAATCCACACAAACTCAGAAGGAAATAAAAATACTTCTTATTCAAGATAATTGTTTCCACAGGATTGTCAAGCCTACAATATATAAGCAATAAAGTAGCTGGCCAAAATGTCACTTCAGGTTTTTTGCTTTATAATTGCTTATTGTACAGCTGTTTGGCTCACAATGACTGTGACAGATCTCTGTAATGGGGCTTAGAATCTCTACATTTGCTAATGAAAAGTATTTAATCCCTTCTCTCCTAGTGAAATCTTTAATTGTAAAGGCTGGCTGTACTGTAGCATAAGCCTTGAGTAACAACCCAGGCTCCCTTTGCTCTCGCATGCCATGGTTACCAGTGAAAGCATGTTCGCAGGGTCCTGTTGCATATAAATAATTAAGCATTCACTGTAGATGGCACTGGACCCTATGTGTTCTAAGCCATCCGAGTACTCTAATCACCACATTTCAGAATGATTGTCTCTTTTGTCAGCTCTGCATTATGCAATGTAGAACAACTCCAGTAGGAGCTCAGAAGGACCTGTTTCAGAATAGCCAATAGCATGAGGACAGTCTTTTGGAATGAGATGATGGATTCAAATCCCCTTAGACAAAGGAATTAAATGAAGTTGGGTTCTCCTATCCTGAGTACTTTAACTACTGGTCTATTGGGTGAAAGTGAGCCATAACCCATTTCTCCTGTTTTGTAAACCTAGCCTCTCATTGTTTTCCCCTACATGAATCCAAAACTTCTCACTTCTATACTTTGATGAAGTAAAAAACAAATAAAAAGATACATTCAGTGCTATCCAAACTGATTTGATTTTCTCTGCAGTGTGGTGGTACAACCACCAACCCCAAGAAGAAACAGTTATTCACAGAGCTTCTACCCAGTGTTCCCTAACAACAAATGCCATCATTCCAGCTCCTTCTAAACCAATGTCCCCAAGTCCAATTATGGACTTAGGGCCCTTTCACACATTCAAATTAAAACTGGACAGAAACCAGTTATAAAATTATTACACATTTTCAAGCACTAACTGGGCATATCTACACATTCATTAATGCACCTTAGATACTGTGCATTTAGTTTAGCACCTTCCTTAATAAAGTACCACCTAAATGTATAGTACCTAAAGTTACTGTGCAGTAGCACTGTCACATGGTTATTTAGTGATGATTACTGTGCATTAGCTTCATAGTTTCATAAGTGTTAGGGTCGGAAGGGACCTGAGCAGATCATCAAGTCCGACCCCCTGCCATGGGCAGGAAAGAATGCTGGGGTCAAATGACCCTGGCAAGGTGTCTATCTAGCCTCCTTTTGAAGATCTCCAAGGTAGGAGAGAGCACCACTTCCCTTGGAAGTTGGTTCCAGATCCTAGTCACCCTGACTGTGAAGTAGTGACTACTGATGTCTAGCCTGAATCTAGTCTCCATCAACTTATGGATGTTATTCCTTGTTACTGCCGGTACTGCTCAGGAGAAAAGGGACTCTCTCATTGCCTGCTGTTCCCCCTTGGCCATTTTATAGATGGCCACCAGATCCTCTCTCAGTCTTCTCTTGTGCAGGCTGAACAGGTTCAGGTACTGTAGCCTCCCCTCATAGGGCCTGCCTTGCTGCCCCTTGATCATGTAAGTGGCCCACCTCTGGACCCTCTCGATGCTGTCCACATCCCTCCTGAAGTTTCTTTCCCTAGAACTGGACACAGTACTCCAACTGTGGCCTGACCAATGTCGCATAGAGGGGGAGGATCACCTCGTTGGACCTGATCATAATGCATCTATGGCTGCATGACAAGGTGTGGTTGGCCTTCCTGACTGTGTCTCCACATTGCCAGCCCATAGTTTCACAGTAGGTGGAGTTGGAAGGGACCTGAGCAGATCATCAAGTCCAACCCCATGGGCAGGAAAGAATACTTGGGTCAAACAACCCCAGCTAGATGATTATGTAGTCTCCTTTTGAAGACCCCCCAGGGTAGGAGCATTCATCTTGGAGTCAAGATATACATCTTGGAGTCAATAATGACTCCAAAATCATTTTCTGGCTCTGTGTTGATGAGAAGTGAGTTCCCCAGCCTATAGGTATGCTACTGGTTCTTCCTCCCCAGGTGCAATACCTAATAACACTGTGCAGTAGGCTAAGAGTTTGCTTTTTACCATGACACACTACTGTGCAATGTTATTAGGCCAATGTACAGGAAGTGTCCTGTGTATATGCGCCCACTGTTTAGCTGGTTTGTTCTTTTTATAGCTGGATTTTTTTTATGGCATGATAGTTACTTTGCAAGTGTGGTTGTTCTAAATTTATTATACAGTTAACCAGTTAATTGCATAATATGTGTAACACGGGAGGGGCCTTACATTGATCTCAAACACACACACACACAGGGAGGTATAAGATGGAGCGAACGGTGATAATAGAAGAAAGAAGGTTACTAGGTTTATCTAATAGCAATTCTCCTTTTGCCAAATGTGACCTATCACAGACAGACATAGATATAGACACAGATTATTTACAGCCATGAGTCAAATCAGGAGGGAGACGTAGAAGGAATCTCACAAAATTCAGCTGTCTCACTGCAGAGAAATTAAATGATATAGATTTGACACAGAGGCAAAGGACGGGATAACAATATATGTGTACGTTTTTCACATGGTGGGGAGAAATGAAAGAATGAACTAATTACTTTTTTATCTTAAAAAGCAGCTAATAAATTACCATTTCAAAGTGGGATTTGCATACCCCATCACTTCTCAGAGATTAACTTTTGCTTTGATATTTTTCTTCCCTGTTTTATTATTCTGTCTTCTGTATGTGATGTTTAAAGACACACACCATACAACCATCCCCTCATTTGCTTCCAGTCATTAAATGATCTTATGGCCATTTTCAAAAAGTCTCCAAGTATTTTAATATTGGTGTCTTGGCAGAAGTCCAACCTGGGTAAAGACATTTTATCCTGTCTAAAAGAAAACCTTTGCTCAGCTGTAAGTTCATCCAGAGGTACTGGACCACACTTCTGAAAAGGAATGCTCTGTGCTTGTAAAGAGCTGCTATGTTTCACAGTAGAAGTGGCCATATTTTAAGGTGAAAGAGTAATTTCTATAGACTCTATGCAGCACATTATTTCATATTGTATGTGGGGTTTCTACAGACTGTATGCAAACTAATCTTGGTAGGCTGTTTGCAATATATCCCCATGTGCAGATTTCCATACGCTACATACAGCTGATTTCTAGCACTCGTACATAGAATTATGTTATATATTATATAAAGTGCCTACATACTGTATATAGTCTGTACCATATAAGTTGGAGATGGAAAATATCTGAGAGATTGGGTCATCTATTCCATCATTTTTCCCAAGGAAGAATTGTACGTTATGATTCATAAATGCATATGGATTTGGAAAACATCAAGATTAAAGTCTTTCTTATAAATATATGATATTACTATTTATTGTTGTGACACTAATCATAGTCCTCAACAGGTTTTACAACATCCATAGGAATTGGGTGCCCCTTGGAAGATTTTACCCACAGAAAACCAGTTTGACACCTCTTTCAAGGTAACATTTTAAGTCTCCACCCTGGAACCAGCTTTACTTTATTTGTCCACCAATACCAGTTGTTGAAAAATGGAATCATAGAAGGAGAAACAAAGTGAGACTGTCTAAAGATGGAATGAACCCAATGCAGTTCCCAGTGTAGCAACAGGTCTCCTGTTAACAGTAGGAAAGTAGAACAATACTATAGGTCTGAATTTGTCCCTAAATGATGGTCCCAATAGCTCAAGCAAAAGGAGGTTGTACTTTTAGATCCACAGTTCCTAAACTTAAAACCTGGCCATAAATCCATCCACCTCCTGTGGGTGCCAGCAGCCTTCGAGGTCTACAACCTTCAAATGGAGTTTGGGGGGGCGGGGGGAAGGGTTCACAACCAAAATAGGATTAAGGTCACAGGGCACATCCCAGCCCCATTGCTGGAAAGGTTTCCATTACCTTGAACAGGTGCTAGAACAAGGCCCTAATTGTTAGCCACATGACATTGAAAAGTAGACTTTCATTTTTTGGATAGGATGGTGCCAGGGCCAGGAGGATTAAACTCCTGCTTTGCCAACTTGGAAAGCGATTATGTTCTTAAGTTTATGTCACTATTTCCGTTTCCCCTAATTAAACACGAGAGAGAGAGAGAGAGAAGGAAAGAAAAAGAAGAATTAAGGGGAAGCTGACTGGAAAAGCCAAGCAGTTCAAGTCTTTTAAATTTAGTATTTAAAAGGCTTCCTGGGAGCCTGCTTCTCAGAGATATGACTGTTAAAGTAAATGGATTTTCCCCCTTCCTATGAACCACAAAATATATATAGCAAGACAGGAGAAAGAGAGAGAGAGAGAGAGAGAGGGAATATATATATAAATAAATGTGGAGGCTCTATCGAAAGAATAAAAGTAGCTGGTGAAAGCAGAAGGAATCTCTTAGAGAAAATCCATTTTTTAAATCCATGACTAATCCCTAAAGGATATATATATAAAAAAAGCAGGTAAGGAAGATAGTGATATAACTATATTTAAAACATAGCCCAGTCATAACTTGACTGGTCAGAACAGCTCTTCCCGCAATGCAAGCGGAAACCTGTCTTCTTTCCTCTCTGAAACCAGCAGTAGAATCAATTTGTTATTCCCTCCACCATAGAACTAAAAGCCCATAACAACAGAAGCAGCACCTTGTGGAGTGTGAGAAATTAGCATAATGATTCAGAGCTGGGGGTAGGGAAGGGAATATGGGAGTGGAGATTTATGAAGCATTAACAAGGCAGGGATGGTGCCATTTCGTGGCTTCATTCCGAAGACTGCCTTGGGATTTCTCTATGTGGGAATAGCACTGAAGGAAGGAGAGGAGGTGGGATGAGGAGGGTCTCAGGCAGGGATGGAATATATGCCAAGATAAACAGGAAATGTTTATTAACTAGTTGGCAGAGATTCAGCAGCTCTGGCCATTTAGACCATTTTGCACTCAAGGAGAACCAGACGACACAGGCAAATAGAGGGATCCATCAAGCATTCCTTCGTCCCCTTGCTGTGCTGTAAAGGCCCAAGATGGTCATTAGCACAGAGTTCATCTGTCAGATAATGGGTTTCCCTGACAACATCCTGGTTTCAATGAATGGGTCAAAAAACACACCAAGGGACTAATCTTTCATGGGCCCAAAGGGGCCAGGGTACCTAACACAGTCAATTTGGCTCAGTCTCATCCAGTGGGCAGATCATTCTGAAGGAGGAAACATGTTTTTTGTGAGTGTGAGCACATACACACACACAGCTTCTATTAATCATGCTAGAGTTAGAGCTAGAGTGATACTGTAGCCATGATGGTCCAGGAATTATGACAGGCAAAGATTTCTTAGGGTTGTATCTTTTATTGAACTCATTGTATAGTTGGAATAGAATTAGACAAGCTTTTGAAAGCAAGACATTCTTTATCAGGTCCCCAGTGCATTTGAAAGCTTGTCTTACTTCGTTCCAATTATGCAGTTGGTCCAATGAAAAGATATCACCCTATGAATTGTTTGCCTCTACTAGTCATGGGGCACATCTATATGAGACACTTACTGCACATTAGCCTAATAATGCTGTTAAGTAGCGTGGTGGCTAAAAAGTGTGTTAATAGCCTACTGTGCAGTGTTAGTAGGCTAATGCACAGTAAACATCACAAAATACCCATGCACCAGCACTAGTGTGCAGTAGCTCTAGTTACTGCCCATTCAGTTAGAACTTCATTAAGAAGGTACTATACTAAATGCACAGTAACTAAGGTGCATCAATGAATGTGTAGAACCACCCACGGAACACAAAAATGAAGAGAAAAAAAAATTTGCTACCACAAAGTCTTGTGTATTTCTGATTGGTAATGATCTAAGCCTTGAATAATACAGGAAACAAAGCTGGATCCAAGGTAAAAAAACAAAAGGCACATTTAACCTTGAAACCAGAATATACTGTAAAATTAATTAATTGAAAATGAAGGTTAATGATTTCTCTCCATGATGGACCAGTCTAGTGGTCTGAGCAGGACACTGAACAGAAGTCAGGAGTCCTGACTGAGGTGTGGAAAGTATTTAAGTCACCAACTGTTGGGAAGCTAAATCCAGGACACTCTACAGAGTCAAGGCCCACTACAGACCTCCAGAACCAGAAATGATATGGCTAGAACCATAAGCAGTGCAGCATAAGTGCAAGCCAGGATGCCTAATTTGGGTAAAAACTCATGTCGGATCTCTTGGGAGACACAAAACACAGAAATAAAGCTGTCTCTGAAAAAAATTCAGGAGGCAGTGGCTCATCTTGGCAGGAAGTAAATGTCAAGACTGGAGATGTGGGTTCTAAAGCTAGACTCTATTGTGCTCTGCTGCTGACTCACTAGGTGACCACAAACAAGTCATGTGAGGCCCATGGGCAGGGCAGGTACTGTACTTTTGCAGCAACTGCTCACATAAATTTCTACACCTGTTTGTTGGAACTTTGTGCACAACACCTATGAAAATCCACTGCAGATCTTCCCCAGCCTTGCTTTGAGCTCAAATCCCTGCCTTAGATTTTGGGAAACAAGAGATACAGAGGGCCATATACTAAGGTCATTAAAAGTGAAATTTACAAAGTTACCCATTTAGCCTAAAAACCTACCCCTTTCCACATCTGTAATGTGGTGATGGTGGTTATTACACTGCAGTGTTGAAAAAAATAAAGCCCTAGAGATTCTGCAAAAAATATATGGTACCTCAAATTCTGAGATAGGTACATAACTTTAAACTCCTAAATTGATTACGTAAAATGACTGTCCCGGGGGCAGTGTTAACACGGGACACTTACCTGCAGCCCAGGATAAAAGCCATGTAGAGCAGAAAGAGGAACCTGTGGGACTTGTTAGCTGCCTTTTTGTACAGCTGCGGCCGGCCGGTGATGTCAGTGTCAGATGCTGACCGGCAGAGTTAAAAATGGTGGTCACCGCTCCGGAGGGGGGCAGATAGCCCAGAGAACAGTCTGCAGCCCATGCCAGGGGCAGAGTGGGCTCCGTGGGCAAGCCTCTGAGGATCCAGCAGGTTGGAGGGGCTGGTGGCCAAGGAAGGAGGCACCGCAACCAAGATCTCGGCTGATCTCCAGAGGAGCGATGGGCCAACCAAGTGAGGGAAGGCAGGAGCAACCCCGGGAATGCCGCAGGATCCTAAAGTGAGTTTTGGGATGGCGGGTGTGGAGGACACTGAGAAAAGGGGCAAAGAGCTGAGGACAACCTGGCAGGATGGTAATTGGGGCGTGATTGCCGCCGGGACATTTGGACATTGACGGAGGGGTCTGAGCCGGTTGGGAAGCAGCAGTCAGAGGGAAGTGCCCTCCCCACCTGTAAGAGTCCAGGGACAGGAAGTTTTTGGTGGGTCAGTAATAGGAGCAGTAAGGACTCCACAGTCCCTGAGTTAAGGAAACAGAGGCCAGGGGTGTGCCTCGTGGTGGCCCCACCATGTGGGAAGACTTCGATAGAGATGATGGCGAAGGTCCCTCATGGGATAGGGTTAGGACATACAGCACTACCAGGGTTAGTAGTATCCCCCATTATTGGCCCCGAGACACAGATTGGTGGCCAAGGCCTGCAGGGAAGACCACAGACAACAATAAGGCAGTGCATCGAAGACGGGATAAGGCCGGGGTGTAGGGGTGGCAGAGCCCCACGAGCAACCGTTGGGCCTAGCTCGGGCCACCAAGGGACCCACGAACTAGCCCTGCCCACTGAGGAACATCAAGTCATGGCAGGAGAGAACGGGGTTGGCGGCATGTGAGAAAGAACTACGCTGGCAACAAACAGGCCCGGAAGGGGCGGAGACAACTGCAAGAAGATTAGAGCCGCCCCAGGGTGGCTAAGGGAAGCCCGGTGGTCGCAGAGTGGTACATTGGCTGGGAACCCCTCATGGGGCACTGGCTCAGTATTCAACCAGCCGAGACGGTCCCCACAGACCTACTAGCCCAGAACTTGCAGGTGCTGATGCAGATTGTGGGGTCACAGCAGTGACTGCTAGCGCAACATAAGACATCGGCGCTAGTAATACCCAAGATGATGGCCAACGATGACCCAGAGACATATATCGAGGCCTTCAAATGCCACGCTATCATTACAGGTCTCGACAAAAGGTACTGGGCCAGCCAGCTCGAGACATTGGTGGTGGGCAAGACCCAGGCAGCTTATTGGGCCCTGACACGAGATGAAGCCCAAGACTATGGGGCGGTGAAGGCAGCTATCCTGTACCAGCTCGAGCTCAGCCAAGAGCACTACCAATGGCTCTTTTGAGCCAAGAAAGGGCTGGAAGAGAGGTGACCAAGGGTGTTGTCTCAACAACTCTGGGACCTCTTTGGTAAATGGGTCAACTTGGTCACATGTATGATGGCAGCCCTGGTGGACAAGATTGTGTTAGAACAATTCGTAAATGATCTGAAAGAGAGAACCCAGCACTGGGGTCCGGCAACATGCCCCCGAGACTTGTGAGGAAGCACTAAAATTGGCTGAAGCCTTTGCGGTGGTGGAATGGCATTACCCACGGGAAAAGTGGGGAACCCCACCGTCGGCTCTGGTAACGAGGGAGGTGGAGTGGCTTAAACCCGGCTACAGGCCTCAAGGGGGAAACATGGTATGTTACCACTGTGGTAGGGTAGGGCAGGGCATTTTGCCCGAAAGTGCCCCAGGCAGGCCACAGAGACAGGACGGACCCCGAATATCATGAAGGGGATGGCAGAATTCTCCAAAGAGCAGGTCCCAGGAGGTTTCAGGGGATGGAGTTTTGGGGCCGGGGGAGGTAGCCCCGTATGGGAGCACCCTGTGGTGTGAGTGTGGCTAGAGGACCACCTAGTCTGGGCATGTTAGATTCTGGGTGTGCACAATTGTTGATTAGGGCTGACCTCTTGCCCGATGTCCCTACAGGCCAAATAGAGCCAGTGAGGGTGTTGTGTCTTCATGGCGAAACCGAGGCCCTTCGACGAGTCAGAGCCCGTCTTAGGGTTATGGAATACCAAGGGGAGTTGGTGGTAGGCCTTGATCCCCGAATGGCATGTGAGATGTTGCTGGGGTGGGACTGGGCCCCTCTGTATGAGGTGATGGACCGGGTACGAGATGTCTAAGTTGCACGCAAGGCATTGAACCAGGGGGATGGGTGGTTTGGTGATGCCGAGGAAAGAGAGGGAAACACCGAGAAAGAGGCAGATGAAGTGGTCAACTGCAGGGACATCGCCAGTGGACAACAATTCCAGCAGGCCCAAGGGGATGACCCTGAGCTATAAGAATGGTGGACCCAGGCTACAGACATGACCAGGCCTCCGGCACAAGCCTCCGACTCGGGGAGTCATTTCGAGGTAAGGAATCACCTCTTGTATCAGGTGACACCCAGGAGGGAGGAGGAGGGAAGCCGGGTACAACTGGTGGTGCCTTGATGTTTGCGGAAGACAGTGTGGCAACTGGCCCATGCCATACCTATGGGAGGCCACATGGGGAGGGATTGCAAGATAGACAAAATGGTTCTACTGGCCAAAGTTGGGTGAAGATATAGCCCGCTGATGTGCTGAGTGTCCGGTGTGTCAAAAGGCTAGGGAAGATCGGCCACCCCGAGCCCCGATTAGACCGATGCCGGTTATTGATCTACCCTTCTCCCATATTGTCATGGATGTTGTTGGACCACTGCCATGCAACAGTAACAGGCACCAGTACATTCTGGTGTTTGTGGACTACGTGACCCAGTATCCCGACGTGGTCCCTCTTGGTTTGGTAACAGCACCCCGGATTGCTGAAAAGTTGGTGAAATGGATAGCTTGGATGGGAGTGCCCCATGAGATATTGACAGACCAGGGACGAAACTTCACATCAGGGGTCCTGCGAGGGGTATGCCAGACACTGAGAATTAAGCAGCTGAGGACATCTATCTACCTCCCACAAACTAACATCCATCTAACCCAGGAGGTGCACAGACCCACCAGGGGAGACGCCTTGT